>NC_081776.1:903873-1021373 GCF_963082965.1 Carassius carassius | reverse complement strand
TCAAAATATTAAAAGAAATTATAGATATTTGTACTTTTTAAACTTTGTGGTATTTGTCAAAATTTTTATTAAAATTAAAAGTTATAACAAAATCTAAAAATTAAAAAGAAATCTAAATATGAATTAAACTAATTCAAATAATAATAACAAAAAACTACATTTTGTTTCTCGGTTATACTAAAATAACCGTTTCCTTTTTGTACTTTGTGATATCTGTCTAAAACTTGAATAAAAATGAAAACAAAATATAAAATTAAAAACTCTTTGAAATATTATAAACAATTATTTCTCAATTATGCTTAAATATTTTGTGGTCTTTGTGTGTAAAACTTTCATTTAAAAGTAAAGTGAAAAAAATATATAAAAGCAGAATATGAATAAAACTATCTACTAAACTGACTGTACTTTGGTGTTTGTGTGTGTCTCTGTCAGTCGAGATGAGAGAAGGTGGATTGAGAAACAGAACCGAGCCTCTCGAGCGCAGAGGAAGAAGGAAGAGATGAACAGGATCCGGACACTTGTTGGTAAATATCGGTTCAGACACAGGTTCGTGATCTCACTGTGAGCGTCTGTGTCAGTGTGTGTGATGTGTTTCAGACACGGCCTACAACCGCGACCCGCGAATCAAGAAGTTCAAAGAGGAGGAGAAAGCCAGGAAAGAGTCGGAGAAGAAGGCCAAAGCTGAGGCGAGGAAACGAGAGCAGGAGGAGAAGGAGCGGGTCAGTGCCTCCAAACTCTTCTGTGTCTTACTGTCTCTATTTACAGATGTGCAGCTGTGCTTGAATGTTGGTTGAAGGAATCGCGGCTTTAGCTGAACATTTGTCTTGTACTTCACTGTATTTCTCCATGTTTCTGTTTTGTATAATATATATAATATATATATTTTTTTTTAAGGTGTGTGTGTGTGTGTGTGCACGCATGTGTGTGTGAGAGACCCTGGAGCACAAAAGCAGATTCCAGATTTTCAAATAGTTGTATCTCGGCCAAATATTGTCCTCCTAACAAACCATACATCAATGGAGAGATGATTTATTCTGCTTTCAGGTGATGTAAACATCTCAATAAAAATAAAAAATAAAAACACTTTAGACTGGTTTTGTGCTCCAGGTTCACAATGGTGCTCACATAGATATTCTCTTAAGTAGTGTTGTCAAAAGACCCGGGACTTCGGTACCAAGTCGGTACTAAAAAAAATTAAATGTGACGGTACCAGGTTTCTTTAAGTACCGGTAGTACCGAGGTCCCGTTTAAACCCGGTTCAGCGCTATGATTTCCGCGAAGCAGAAAACAAGGTCGGAATCTCAAAATCCAGTCATGAAAATGAAACTAACATTTTAATATGGACAGTCATGGAATTTGTCAAAGATAGCATAAATTAATCAAATCAAATCTCCCTATGGACCAGTATCTGTAAATGTTAAGCCGCAAAAGTTGTTTGAAATATGAATCCGTGTTCTGCGCGTCTCTGTGTGAATTAATGAATGGCAGAGACGTGCGGGTTTGTTTACTACATAGACTGAAGCGCATGACGCTTGCATTAATTTCAGCATCTGAGCTTCAGAGTTCTCTCTCCATCAAGCGATCTGAACTGTTCAGTTCATCTCAATGGACACACAGCGCACCTGTATTTGATGCTCTGTAAACTCTTTGTGAAGACACACGACTCACCGTCGCTTTACTGATAGCGCTGTTTCTCACACATGCAAAGAGAGAGAGAGACAGTCTTAACACGCTGGTTCGACACGTTATATGGAAACTATTCTTTGTTGTCTTCTCATGTCAAAATCATGGAGTTCATTTAGAATTATTCATATTCATTCTAGTACCGATCTAGTACCGTCCCTGTTTTGATTTCAGCAAATCATTTTGACCGAACACAGACAACGTGATTAATATTCATGAACCCAACAACTCATCAATCCATAGTGCATTGTATATACATTAGTATGATAGTAGAATTAGAGGTAGTATTATCTTTTAATAATAATTAATATGATCTATTACTATTTTTTTTACAGAAACCCTCAATGACCAAAAATATCTTAAGCATCACCACCAGTCTTAAGTTCAGTTAAAATGACAAATATGCATTCATTAGGCCTAAAAGTACATTTTTACATAAAGGCATTGTGCTAGAAATATTACTATTATTTAGTAAAATGTATGTGATACTGCTACTACTGTTGAAAAAATTTATAAAACTTTATTTTTTAAAGAAATAAATCACAATATTTCTTCCATGTTTTAATTTTAATATCAAATCCCCTTTATTTACCAAAAATAAAATGTTTAAATTTCATAAATTAAAAGACAAATTCAATTTGGGTGAAACTTGTTTACTGTTTTTCATAATTATATAACTTGTAGAAAAACTTTAAACACAATTGTAAATAAGTATAAAGAATGGCATTGGTTTTATTTTTAGTGCTAAAAAGTTTTTTTTTTTATTAGCATATTTTTGTGTTTTGCTTTGGTACCGAAATTGGTACAGAGAACCGTGGATTTTCACTGGTATCGGTACCGAATACTGAAATTTTGGTACCGTGACAACACTACTCTTAAGAAAGCCAAAACCTCACTTTTACTTTCTTTTAAAACTTCAGGTTTGAGGTTTATTACCATTTTGGATTGACCGAGAGCACTGCAGCTGTTCGATAATAACATTTATCCTCAGAAAATACAGCTTACCGAATAATTGTGCACATGGTGTAGAAAGTAAACCTCTCTCTCGTGCGCTCTCTCTCGCTCTCTGTATATATACATATATCTGGATAATTTTGCATATATTGTGTGTAAGTGACTCTCTGTTGTTGCTGTGTGTGTGCAGGTGCGTCAGGAGGAGGAGAAGGCGGCGCGGATGTTGAAGGAGAAGGAGGAAGAGGCGGCGCGACAGGCAGCACAGCAGGCCAAGAAAGAGAAAGAAGTCCAGAAGAAAGCCATCAAGAAAGAGCGGCAGAAGCTCAGGACGACCTGCAAGGCAGGAGACCCTCCACACCATCTCACACATTCAGCTCCGAGAGCTTCCCGTCCTCATCTCTGTCTCTCTGCTTCTTCTCTCAGACTCACAGCTACTTCACAGACAATGAAGCCGACGGCGTCAGGATGATGGAGGAGGTGGAGAAGCTCTGCGACCGCTTGGAGCTGAGCAGGTGGAGCTGGGAAATATAATGATGTTTTACTTCTCTCAAACACTGCTGCATGCTGGAGGAATATTGAGTGTTTATTGGTTTGATTTGTAGTTTGCAGACGCTGAATGAAGCTTTGGCTTCAGGGAATAAAGAACAGAGTAAAGCAGCTCTGGAGAAACAGGTGAGAAACAGCTCCTCATTTACACTCTTGGTTGAGCTATATAATTCTGCGGTGTATGTACACATTTATTTATATGAACTAGAAATTTTGAAAATATGATTTCAATTTAAAAGAACTGTTCACTATGTGAATCTCTGTTCAAATGTAATTTATTCCTGTGACACACTGCTGAATTTTCAGAATTACTGAATTCCTCCAGTCTTCAGTGTCACATCATGATCTTCAGAAATGATTAGAATATGATGATTTACTGCTCAGGAAACATTTCTGATTATCAATGTTGAAAACCAAATATATTTTAGTGGAAACTGTGATACATTTTATTTTTCAGCATTCTTTTGATGAATAAAAAGTTCAAAAGAACAGCATTTATTTGAAATATTAATAAATATAATTTATTATTTATAATAATTAATACAATTGAGAAATCTTAATGTTACTATAATTAATATTATATTATCTGTAACATGACAGCTGATTACCAAAGCATTATTTCACATAACAAATAATGACAAAAAATAATTAAAGCAATAACAAATATTAAGGTAGAATTAGAATAAGGTGCTCAGTAATATTAATAACATTTTAATAGAATTTATATTAATACAATTTTTGAAATAATTATAATATACAATAATAAAATTGTAAATATAATGTTAATAAGAATATCATATTATGTGTAACACATTTTGAATACTTTTTTGGAAGCAGTGATTTTTTTATTAAATAGTAAGTTTATAAAGAACAGCAAAAATACTACTAATAATAATTAGTTATATTACAATTGCAAAAATTATTTAAAATAATTATTATTTTGAAAACCATGAGAATACATTTTATTTATAATACAAATATAATATAAATATTTGAAATATAAATACAATTACTGCTAATAATTATTAATATTGCAATTACAAAACTAATATTATTTAATAATTTATTAATAATAGTAATTTATTATTATTATTATCATTTGGCAACCATTAATTTTGTAACATATTTTTAGGATTTTTCTGATGAATATAAAGTTCAAAAGAACAGCGTTTATTATAAATATACATCTTTAGGAGCATTATGTTACTTTACTGTCAGGTTTGATTCATTTCATGATCCCCTGCTGAAGAGAAACGTCTGAATGCTGCGGTTAGCTGCTCTGAGGTGTGTGTGTGTGTGTGTGCTTGCAGGTGCAGGAGGTGAACGATCAGATGCAGAAGGAGAAGGAGGCGGAGATGCAGGCGCAGCAGGCGGTGCGGGGGGCGGAGCAAACCAGCGCAGGAGGAGGAGCTAATAACAAAGGCTGGAACGAGGAAGACCTGCAGCTGCTCATCAAAGCTGTCAACCTGTTTCCCGCCGGAACCAACGCCAGGTGAGTCTCCATGAAAAGCATCTGCTGTAACACAGACTGATCCCGTGTTCCTGACCGGCATGTGCTGTGATCGGACAGATGGGAGGTGATCGCCAGCTACATGAACCAGCACTCCAGCAGTGGCGTGAAGAGAACCGCCAAAGACGTCATCAGTAAAGCAAAAACACTGCAGAAGCTGGGTACGTAACCGTGGGTTTGGGTTTATGCCACACGCAGGATGGAAGTAGTACGGCTAATTTGCTTTTCTTGATGGCAGATCCTCACCAGAAAGACGAGATTAACCGAAAGGCCTTTGAGAAGTTCAAGAAGGAGCATTCAGTTGTTCCTCAGACTGTAGACAACGCTGTGCCCTCAGAGAGATTCGATGGTAAGGTGCACGACAATGGATCAACTGTTTATCATAAATATTGACATGGTAGAATTAGAATAATAAGATAGTAAATAATACGATGTTGTTTATAACACACACTTTTAATATAATGCAAGCTGACCAGAAGCCAAATCAGAACAAATAATGACAATACTATATTATATAATAAATCTAGAACAAATATTAAGAATTAGAATCAAGCGTAATTCATAAATTAAGATTGTTTTTTTTTAGAAAAAGTCATATTTATATTATTATAATTATTTATAACATTTGAAATGAATTATAATAATACTTCTAATATCTGTAACGCTTATTATAATTCAAGTTTATTATTAGGGTGGAAATAGAATAAGGTATTAAGTAAATAATTGAAATTGAATTGAAAATAGGTTCATTATTATATGATTTTTTTAATAAGGTCGAATTAGAATGAAGTGCCACGTAATTAATAAAATAAGACTTATATATATAATATATATATATATAAATAATTTTAATTAAATATAAAGATCTGTCACATGTTGCAATGTATAATGCAAACTAATTAATAATCATGATTATTTTGTTAAAAAAAAATATTAAGTTAAGATTAAACCACTAGGAAGAAAATCTATTGATTTTTGGAAAAAGCTCTTATTGGGGGATCTGACAACCGCAGCCATGAACGCTTGTGGAGGCTTCTTGCCAATGCAAAATACAAATGATTATGCTTAAATCGAGAGAAGCATGAAAAGTGATCGTGATTAAAATATGATTTATCCTGCAGCCCTGTGAGTCATCACAGTATACCCCTGCAAAACCAGTCTCATTCTGAACATAATGGTTTCCTCCAGCTGTAGGCGCTGAATCCAACTCCTCACCCTGGACCACAGAGGAGCAGAAGCTTCTGGAGCAGGCGCTGAAGACGTTCCCTGTGAACACGCCGGAGCGCTGGGAGAAGATCTCGGAGGCCGTGCCTGGACGCTCCAAGAAAGACTGCATGAAGAGATACAAGGTGAGTCGCTCCGACTTACTTCTGCATCCTCATCCTGCAGAAACTGACAGCCTTGTGCAACACATTAAAATAATACTTGTTGTTTTTTCCCTTTAATTCAAAGTACTATTTTGGCATAATTGTTGTTTACATAAAGCATTGCCCAAGAATTAATACACAGAACATAGAAATATGCAATACAATCATTAGATAACAATAATACTCATAATCATTATTATTCATTTGTATAACCGCTACTTATGGATATTAATTATTATTATAACACATTTTTGTTATAATGCAAGCTAATTGCTAAAGTATTATTATACAGAAATAAATATTAGAATAAGGTGCAAAGTAATTATTTTTATTATTTGGAGAAAAATGTAACAAATATTACACTTATTATAATTGAGGCAGAATTAATTTTAAAAAATGCATTTAATAGTAGTATTAATAAATATAATTATACAAATTGTATATTTATAAATTTTGTCTGTAACACTTATAATGCACGCTGATTAATGTAGATTTACAAGGTGCCATGTAATTAATAAAAACACTTTGAAAAGTAGTAATTATTATGTTTATGTTTCTGCAGGAGCTGGTAGAGATGATCAAGGCTAAGAAAGCCGCTCAGGAGCAGGTCGCTGCTAAAAACAAGAAATGACAAAAGTGCCGCGGGGAAAGAAAACACACACACATGACATGGTCTTTTAACTTTATTGTGTTGTTCTTTATTTTATAATAAAATAAACATGAAAAAGCGCATCTTAAATTCTCTTGTTAATGTGCAGATGCTTCACAACCGTTGCATGCCACCACGGATGCTCTTATAGTCCGGGAGCTGCTCGATCGGACCTGAAAAACAAAGGATCAGCTTCCTATCACTCTGCTCTCTTTCAGGTCCTGTAGTGTCTACTAACCAGCTGCTCTGAGTTTAATCGTGTGTGATTGGGAATGAAGACACTCCAGGACCAGAGCTGGGAATATATCAGATATTAAAGAGAAAATCTGAATACTCACCAACAGCTGCTATAGCAGGAGCTTTATTATAGATGTATTTCATGCACACGTCTTTGATGGTTGTGGCATCTATGGCCTGAGAGGAGTGAATTTTAATGAATATTTTATTACTAAAATGATGGACACTGTTTACAGAAGAAAAAAATTTTTTTTTTAAATGGAATGTAAGTTTCCCTATTTTTAATAAAAAAAATTTAAAGGAATTTTGAAATAGGATATTATTTTTCTATTGTTAAATTTAATGTTACAGCACAGACAATAACAGACTTTTTACTTCATGTAAATTAAAGTTTGCATGAACCTATTTCTGCTAAATTCCCCATTTTTATAACATCCATCATTTTGAAAGGAAATGCAAGATGATTAAACCAAAGCATGTCCATTTCCTATTTTTGAATAGCATATGTATATCAAATAGAATATTATTTTCCTGTTGTTAAATAAATTATAATTAATTATCCAAGCAATAACAGACCATGTAGCAATCATAAAACTCGCTTGTATGCTGTGAATAAACTGAATGCAAGATTTAAGCAAACTTATTTTTACAGAAACAGCTCTGTCCTGAATAAGGCTAGAAAAGCACTTGCATGGGTCAAAGGTCAGCATGTTCATTTACTCACATCTATTCTGGCCTCCAGCTCGTTCAGAGGAATCCTGCGGCTGTAACACAGCATCTGCCGGCCGATGTCCTCACAGATGGGAGTGGATCCTAGACACCACAAACACAGCAAAACTGGATTTCTGTGGGTCTCAAAAACTCATTCTACAAAACAAGGGCTTCAGTTTGAGTTAACTCTTTACATTTGTAGAGTTGCAGCATTAAATGTTGCGTGCACTGCAGAAAACAGTATTTTTTGTCAGTATTTTTGTCTTGCTTTCCGGTACAAATATCTAAACATCCTTAAAGCCAACATGCAAAACTAAGATATGAAGTATGTAGTTGTTGTTTTTTTTTTTAAATATCTGTCAATAGGGTATAAAAACTAGTTTCCCCTACGTTAAGTTGACTCCATTGGCCGAAATGTTTTTTTTCCGAAAAAAAAAAAAAAATCATCGAACACATGTTTCTCCTTCAACAATCCATTCAGAGAACATATTGATGAATTCAGTTTTCTTTAATTGGTCTTGAAAGGTCCTGATTTGCCCTCATGAACCCTGTTCCTCTTACCGTCCAGGTGAAGCAGCATGTTTGTCCTCAGCAGGTTTTTGGCTCGGTTCACCTCGCTTTCAGTCACACTCGCACACAGAGACATCCTAGAGGAGACCATCTGTTAGTTGCTCATCTTTCATTTCGACAGAAAGCCGAGAGAACGTGAAGCTCTCACCACTCCAGCTGTGTGAAGCGCATCATGTCGCTGACGGTCCCTGCTTCACACACCATGTAAAGCCCCCACAGACCCGTGTCAGTGTAGCAGGTGTTGAAGGACTGGAAGCTGTGGCACAGGTTCCCCTGACACGCCATCTGTGCCAGCTTACTGGACAAGTTCTGATGGAAAACAAGGAGCGGTTAGTTGGGTTTCAGGTCTTTTTCTTTCTGTGTAACCGTTTAGTGATAGCGCTCCTACCATCCCGCCTCCGAGCGAGCGATCCCAGTTCCCGATGAGTGTATTGGCCACCATGAGCGGGATGGTGTCCGGATGCGACCAGCCGACGGCCTCCACAGCGATGGCTATATGAGCCAGAGGCATCTTATCGTCCCGCACACGGATCTGTGAGCAATCCAGAGCACAACTACATTTACAACTCAAGCTTATTCACGCTGTTTGTGCAGAAAACAGAAAGCAACTGCCTTAAATGCCTCGTTTGTAGTCCTGCCATTATTTCTGTTTATTAATGAAAATAAACTTAAATAGTAATATTTTTTAAAAACTAATTAAATTAACAAAAGCACATAATTCCTTCTCTATAAAAAAAATATAATATATATATATATATATATATATATATATATAACTTAAGAATTTGTGGATATGTATTAAAATGTATGCATATAATAATTATATAATGCCCCGTTTTTAAATATCAATCAAACATTTCAGAAAACGTAACTTGCTCTAATTTTCATGCATTTTCAGCAACAAGATATCAGAGAGTAGGATCATCATCATCAACAAAACTATTAAAAACATTTGTTAATTGAATTAAGGCTACAATGAAATAGTTTTTGGATGAAAAACTTGATTAGCAACTAAATGAATTACGTTTAATTACTAAATGAAAAAAAATCGAACAAAAATAAATTGGCTTGGCTTTTCAAAAAGGCAGAGTTGGAAAAGATTCATTGATTTTAAATCATGAATTTGAATCAGAATACATTAAAGTCATGTTAATGTATTCTGTCAGTCAACGGAAATAAAATTCAGCACTTTAATTGCTTATTGTATTTACAATACAACACTTACATTAGAAGACTAATGTAGACGTCTAATGTAAGTGCATTACTGTAAACACGATTTTTACAAAGTAGGAATTAATTTTTAATCATAATTGATGTGTTGTCACAAAAAACACGAGTTATTCCTAGGAGTAATAATGGATTATAATTATAATACTGGTAAATATACCATTATAATCTTATCAGTAAAACAAGTAAAATGTATACCCTGAATGCACTGTAAGACGCTTTGGATAAAAGCGTCTGCTAAATGCATAAATGTTAAGAAGTCTGTTCACCTCGCTGCCGGTGAAGTGGCAGGGCAGTAAAGCCTCTCTGCTGTATCTGGCCGGCAGCTTTCCAAAATGAAATTTAGCCAAATCGATGAGCTCGTTATGTGACACTCCTGAAAGAGCGAGAAACTGTATTAACGGTCAAACTCTGAAGCAGTAAGCGATCTAACGGTTAAACAGTTCGGTGATGCTGATTCCTGTGTTTGTGCTGCTTTACCTCCGGCTGCAGCTAACACAATCCGTGGACCCCTGTAGTGAGTAGTGATGTACTCCACCAGATCCCCTCGATTTATAGTTCTGCAGAACATCACACAGCACTGTTTCACATGCACTTTCCTTGCTTCTATAACATTCAGACTAAAGGTTAGCAAACATTCAAAATGCACATTTAAGTGTTCATTTCATTACACTTTATCTATATGCATCTGTAGATTTAAGTTATAAAACATTTTTATTTCTATCTATATTTTGAAAGGTTTTGCAAAAAGGGTTTGTTCTTATATAAAACATGGTGATAATGTATTTTTGTTTCAGGCTGCTGGATATTTTCTGATTTATTAAGGGATTTAAAAAAAAGCTAATTCAAAATCCCATTAATAATTAAAAATGCATTTCAACAATGAAGCAGGGTTGTTATCATTAACTGAAATCATTAAAAAAATTATTTTAGTTAAAAGCATCAACATGACTAAATGGAAATACATTAAAAACTCAAACATAAATAAATGTAAACCTTAATGTTTAAAAAAACCTAAAATGTGTGTTTTACAAAAACTGATAATATTTTTGTTAACTGAAAATTCTGAAATAAAAAAATAGTTCTAAAATGAAAAACCTAAATGAAAATTAGAAACTGAAATAATTTGGAATAAATAAATCTAATAAAAACCATGTAAGCAGTAAATTATAAAAAAGCTAATAAAATGACATCACACTCTGTAAAATCCTTTAATAACAACAAAATCAAGAATTTTGTACCTGGCTTTGTTATTGAAAAGTATGTAAATTAGTGCATATTAATTAGCATCATTTGCATATTACAATAAACTTGTGATACAAAACAACTGTCCTACTGTACTGTGAGTAATCATTTAAACACGTGACACGTACTTGATGTTCTCCGTAGGGCCCAGGATGGTTCTCCCGAGAGGCGTGTCCTGATAGGCTGTGGCGTGCAGGTGATCAAACACCACTTCCTGCAGGTTGGTCTCCACTTCCTGCATCTCTCGGAGAATGACGCCCCGCTCGCGCTCGATCTCGGCCTCTCCCAGCGTGCTGTTCTGAATGATGTCCGCCAGGATTTCCACCGCTGCCAGCAGAGATGCACTTACAGCACACCCATAATGCCGTTCTGCCCATCATGATGAGTTTGTGTTTGATGGCTTACCTCTGGGCAGATCTTTGGAGAACGCTTTGGCATAGTACACCGTCTGCTCTCTGGAGGTGTATGCGTTCAGGTGAGCTCCCATGTTCTCGATCTCCAGCTCCAGGTCCAGCTGAGACCTCTTCCTGGTGCCCTGAAACACAGCCACGGATTTGATTCTTTCTACACTCAACCGTTGTAGTATTCAGGCACATTTCTTATCATTTCTCGTACCTTGAATGCCATGTGCTCCAGGAAGTGTGCTGTACCATTATTGTGCTCATTTTCATACCGGCTCCCAGCATCAATCCACAGTCCAACCTGGATCATGTGTTTGGAATAGGGGAAATTTAGAAAAATTTGGCTGTTTTTGTCTCAGTCATCTCAATGGAGATGTAGTTTACCTGATTTCTCCATATTTTGTTTTGTAGAGTAAATATTGTGATTATTTACTTCCTCTCACAGGAATCCCCCAATTCTACTTTATGGCTTTTCTGTTATTATTATTATTACTGATTTTTCATTATTATTATTATTCTCATTCATTATCAGTCCAGTTTTATATTGACTGTTTATATATTTAATGCACAGTCTCTACTCATTAAAGTGTATCTACTATCGTTTTAGGTATTATTTTTGATACAAATGCTCTAATGCAAATGCATTTTTAACCATGTTTATCACATCAGCTAAAACTAAAACTATTAGAATATTTTGTTAATTAAAAAAAAAATGCTGAAATAAAATACAGTAATGTTTTTAAAGTACTGTAAGGGGGAAATAGAAATGTTGCTTTGGCAACTATTTTTTATTAAAAATACCAGACTAACTAGAAATAAATTAAAAGTAAAAATGAAATAATAAAAATAAATTTACCATAAATAGAAATATTTAAAAAAAATTACTACAAAAAATAATAATTATATATATATATATATATATAAGCAAATTCAAAATACTGATGAACTATAATACAAAAAAAAATAATACTACAAATGTCACCAGGAAGAAGAAGAAAGTGGATTGTTGTTTGTCCATTAAACATTGCATATCACATTTTGATAAAAAGAGTTAGTAAAAATGTGTAAAAAATTATATTTTATTGGGTTATACTGTATTGCTGTGTTGTCTTAACTCTAATTTCACATATTTAAACACATGGACACAATATATGTGTTTGTTGTTATTAATTTGCATTTGATTTGTCACAAAAAGATCATTAAAGCACATTTGGTGTATTAAAAAGTGACTGCTGATATGCATTTTAAAAAAATGCCTTTCAACATTTCCTCAGATGGTGAACTCACCGTGCACGTGGTCAGGCCGGAGTCTTCAGATGCCACTCTGAGCCCGTTGTCAAGGGTCGTGACCTTTGTCTCAGGTACATTTAAAACCACCTGACTGACAGCCTGAGTGGATCTGGTCTTAAACACAGACAGCACGCTTTAAATCATGCGATATAACCATGATTTACTCAGCAGGATATACAAGGTAAATATCAAAATGGTTTCGAGTTACGTTAATAATGAATTAAATGTTTTCGCAAAGCAATGTCGCATTATGATGTGAGTTACATTTGCATCACTGAGACCAGCAGCCACGCCGGACTTAACCGGACTGTTTTAAATGGTCGCCAGGATTTTGTTTTGGTATATTTGGCAGTTCTTAATTATATTAATTATGTGTTTGTAACCTCTTACCCTGTTAAAGGTTCTGGTGTTCAATAAATTCTTTATAAAGTATCTCCCCGCTGCGCCGAGACGCTGTACGGACGCCGCCATTCTGTTTTGGGTGACGTTGTTTTAAAAGAAGCATTCCGATTGGACAGAAGAACGCTTACGTCATGCATTATTCAACATGACTAATATTTATTATATTATATTACATTTTTCTTATTTTTTTTTCCCTTTTGTATAATTTAGGTCACATGGAGAATTGGTTTCAGCCCATCCACCGCTTGATCTTCTCATTTTACGACTTCTTGTGGCGAAATGTCAAACATGATTCAGTTCACTTATATGACCAGAGGGTGGCAGCTCTGAGTCAAAGTTAAAAAACAGACATGATTTCTCTAACATTATTGCTTAATTTTTTTATTGAGAAAATATATGGAATATTTGTCTGACATATTTAGAAACGTTAGTGAACAATCATCAACATGGGATGTAAATAATACTAAAATAACAAGTTCACTTGTACGACCAACAGATGGCAGCTCCGAGTAAGTTGGTGATACTCATATGCCATGCATTTATTTTGAGACATTTATACAAACGTTAATTGCATTTTTTTAAAGAATTGGTATAGTGATTTATTATCTTTAATAATATAAGATTATATGAATTAAGTAAGTTTAAGTTGAAAGACCAAAATTACTGGTAAATAAATAGCAAAAAATTAATAGTACAAAATTAGATGACATATTATATTTAAGGATCACAGTTCAGCCCTCAAAAATAATCAATTGTAATTTTAAATCTTTATCACTATCCTTCAAACCAAAAGAAAAAGAATATATAAAATATAATATATTTAGTACGATTACTTCTTGTATATATTCTCATCAGTACAGGTCAGAATATGCATGTTGTTTCATTTTTACAAATGAATGTAACTCTGAGTGACCGTGGCATGGGACATAATTTCAACCCCATTTTGACATTTTATTTTGCCAGAACTTACTTGCCCGTTGTAAACGGTATAACTCTCGTTTTCATAAAAATCTGCTGGAAAATTCCAACTGGACGAACGCCACCATAGTGTTTTGTTGAAGTCCTTAAGATGTGTTCTTATTGGATGGAAAAGAAAATTATGAAAAAAAATATACAAATATTTTATTAATGTATATTAATAACAAAAAGCTACATTTTATAACTATTCACACATAATAACAACTTAAATTGTATATAAATTAATAACTATACATATAAGAATTTATTAAAAAAATTATACAAATAGCAGATTTGTGTTTTATATATATATATATATATAAATAAATACATTTTGATTAGAAAATAGATTGATAAGGATTATTTTTATCAGAAAACTATAAAATATATAAATTGTATTATTATTTTATGAATATCTGTATTCTTTATCACCGCGAAGAAGTAATATCAAAATCAGTTTCTGCACACTAAATTTGCTTATAAGACTGGAAGATGGCAGCACCCAAAGCGATTCACTTTATAAAAAAAGTTAAAAAGAATAAGAATTGGGGGATACATAAAGCGATTCTTCTTGAAGAGGCAGACAGAGGAAGTGCTTGTAATACCACATTTTAGACATTGTTCAAATAAGTACAAGCTAGAAAAAGGAATAAATAAAGAGAAAGTTCTTTGTTTTTCTTTTTACGATGAAGTCAAGTTACATAAGTCGGTTCAGAACCAACCAAAACATTTGATAGACGGAGTGATAAAATAATAATAAAACTACAAGGTTTTAGATCTCTTATGTGTATAAATCTGTTAAAGAATAGTCTCTTGACAAAGGAACTGCATGAGACAAATTAACACATTCATAAAACAATTTGCGAAGAATAATAAGCATTTCATACAATATTTAAACACAAAGACAAATGTCTTTTTTGAAACAAAACAAACACCGCATAACCCTAACAAGAAAAAAAACATCATTAAATATAGCAAAACAAAAAAATTACCCAGACGCCAACTGTCTGAAAAAGGCTGATGGATGCTGAACATTTACATTTATCAGGTAGAAAAGGATGTCAGAGGTCATATAAATCAAGACATGCGATGGGAAACAATCAGAAACACTCTACATTTAACACATGCTCTCCTGCGATCAATGAAGGAGGAGTATAAAATCCCTGCTGTGTGATATAGTCCATGTTTGGTTGGTCGGTCGCTGTCATGACTCTGGTGGTGTCAGCTGACTCGGGGCTCCACTGCGTGTGCGTAGCTGTGATTGAGCGATGTCTGCTAGAGCTGACTGAATCTTCTCCAGCAGCATGTCTCCTCTGTAAACTACTTCCTCCAGACGGGCCGCAGCTTCCTGGTTCTCCTCTTCCAACTGCCTCAGACTGGCAGCCTGTGAAGATTAGAGTTTACTGTAGGGATGCAACAGTTCACTCAACTCAGAATGCGATACAATTTTTATGAAGGTATATTAATGCCAAATAGATTTGCATAAAACTGTAAGCCTAAATTAAATGTATTTTTAGATAAGCTTTGTGAAGGTGTATATTGCGTTTCAAGGCTCGCAGAACTTTTGAACGTATTTTAGCGAAAACAGCGTGCCAAAAGTGTAAGCGCAGAAAAATTGAAGTCAGAAGAATGCAGATCATATTTTATTTTGCTTTAGCATGAAGCTGCAGTTTCACAATACTTGAATTACACTTATGAGTAACAGTAAAATGCTGCAAATCATGTTTTTCTAAATACATGTTTTTATTAGCTTGAAACGCGATATACACCTTCACAATGCTTATCATGCGCATGAAAATTACATTTACGCTTACAGTTTTATGTACACTTACCCCAATTCCTACCCTGCGTATGCAAATCTATTTGGCATTAATATACCTTCATAAATGTTCTCATGATTTTTTAAACAAAATGAGTTTTCAGACAAATTATAAATGGAAAAGGCATCCTTTTATTATTCCTGAGTCTAAATGCTGCACATTTCTTTGTGAAATTGAAATATGACGAATAACAAAACTACATTTTTGTAGTTCAGGGAGCCACTGTTTGTGTATAAACATACCTGCAGTGCAGCAGTAGATTCTTCACTGGGCAGAGAATCAATCAGCACCTCAACATCTTTTGCTGTTCTTGCTATCAGTGCTGCAAACAGCTGGGCGTATTCTAGAAGAACACATGAAAACATGTTAGTTAAACCACAACAGCAGAGCTGTAAACTGATTTTTGGTAGAGATTCGTGCACCTTCTGTTTGGTTGGAGGGCTGGTCTTTATTGATGGCGGTCTGGATGTTGCTGAAGGAGGCAGGTGGGGCACATTGCTGCAGGACTCCAATCGCATTACAGAACTGATCCGCCAGCTAAAACACACACAACATTGCAATATATCACACACAGTGCACACAAGCAACCAAATATAACAAACCACCTTTGCATTTGATTTACTGGGTTTGTCTTAAACATGGAGATTCAGTGCTAATATGGTCAATAATGTGTAAGCTTATTTTAATAATTTTCTTTTAAATGTAAAAACGAGAGTACATAATATAACACTTATAAAACAATTTTGTGGTATGTGTCACAAATAAAATTACAACTACATAATTTAATATATTTATTTTAAAAAATGTTAAAACAAGAGTACATAATTTTACATGTACAAAACAATTAGGGATGCATGATATATCGGCCACCATATCAGTATCTTTATTTTTCTGTTATCGGTATCAGCACAATAAGAAAATTTGTCCGATATCTTAAAGGCGATAAATAATGCATTATTTCCTTCAGAAACAGTTGACTCGAGATGAAAGATGTGAGATGTAAGACTTTTTATGATGAAATTTTTTAAATGCATAACGTTCAAACTAGGCTGCTTATGTTGAAGTGTTTGGGATGTTGCTTTTAATGACGAAAACTTTTTTTAATCAGGCTCTCAAAAAGTATATAAAAATTTGGATATAGATTTCTCGGCCAACATATTGCTTATCGGCTTTCAAATATATTATATATATATGTATAGCAGATATATGTAGCAGACGACTGAATACATACGATTCGACCTCTACTGCAGCTTATAAGTCATAAAATAAACATTTAAATTAGAACTCACGGAGTTAACTGCATCCTGAAGCTGCGTTAGCCTGTCCGCCATGTTGGCTCCATATCACCTTTTCCGTTTCCGCCGAGCCTGTTCAAAGCGACATCACGTGACACCATACACTCGCGCCTGCGCACTAGAGATGAAACGAGCGTTAACTCGAAAGTTGTTACCTTGTAGCGCAATCGAGGAGCGAGTGACGCTTCCGGGGGCTTCAACGCGAAGCTTCAGCATGTGAGTCCTGGATTTGATCGCAGCTGCTAGAGCGTGTTTATGGACTGGACTGACCCGGGAAAAATGCCACTGAAGAGAGAATGCTTGGTTCTTTTGCTCGTCTTGTCGTGGGTCAGTTCCCTGCGCGCTCAGGATGAGAGTGAGTAAACAAAACATCTTCATCAACGCCGATGCAAACGCATCGTTTCACAAATGACGTTTAGTTGAATTTTGAGACAGTGACATTATTTAGCAACACATGAATACTGAATTAATCTTGATTTAATAATGATTTTATATGATTTCATTACTAACCAGGGTGATTTCAGGGTCAAGTTCATATTATTTCAACGTAAACCTCCCACTAAATTCACCGTGTTTGCTCACAAAAAAGCAATCAAACTAAAAAATGTTACAGTTTATTAAACCTTTAGACAAAATATATAAAAGATGTTTGCATATGTTTATGTCTCAGTATAACTCTCAAATATCAGTCGTCACTCTTTATCTCTAATAATATGTCTTTGTAAGGTGATACTGAAATGATCAAAACATTTAATGCAATGCAGTACAGTGATGATTGAGAGTCCAGTAAGTGTTCATCTTTTTTTTTTTTTTTTTTTTGCTTAATTAAAAAATAATATTAGACATCAAAAAGACATAAGATGAAGGAGGGCATTTGTACAATTACAATAATGACCTTTTACTTGAAAAAAAAGTTTAAACTATCAATCTGAAGGCATGGAGTAAATTGTGTGCAACAGCTTTGATTGTTGTTAATTTAGAGGCACGTAAAGTGTATATATCAAATATAAAACCATAGGGTTAAGGAAAACGTAGATCTGTAGTAAAACACTTGTGTTTTTTTCCAATGTTTGAAGCATTTGATGATCTCTTGCCTGTCAAGGAAATGTCTGATTGTTTTTACTGTCTGTCATTTGTGATTTTGTGCGTCTTCATATTGTTCTGGTATTTTGTAACAGTGTCGCATGAGTCCATTCAGTGTTTTTTCCTCTTTTAATTCTCCTCATTCCTGCTTAAGATGCGCTGATGACAATGAAACAGAGCAGCAATCCATGAGATGTAATTTAGAAACTATTTCCTCATTCCTGAGAAAGAGAGAAAGAGATTGTTCCAGAGCAGTGAAGTGATTTCAATCTTCAAGATCTCTGCAAAACTCAAACTTTGAACGAACTAAATGGGGAGGGGACATTTTAACTGAATGCTAAAAAATGTAGAAGTAGATTTAGAGAAAAACAAGTAAACATTTAGTGGTCTCCCAGCATATTTCTACAAATCTTAGCTTTAAAATGGAATAAAGGAAACACAAATGTTTCTTGTTCTTACACACAGGAACTTCATGTGAAGGCAGCAGGTTTGCACTCTTCCAGAGTTCTTCAGGTGTGAGTTATTGTGTATTCAGATGAGTTGATTATCAGGTCAGATTTCACGGTCAGGCAGGAAGTCAGAGCAACACCTTTCTACAACAAATCACAACTGTCAAAGCCACTTCCTTGTTTGAAGTGTTCAGTGGCATCTCTTCCTGCAGGCAGTCACTCACTCACTGCTTTCAGTTTAAATGAGAAGAGATATAAAGATTTGTCAGAAATTAATTTACATAAATAATGCATGGTCTGCACTGCTCCAACCTGTCTGCTCTGCGTCTCTAAAAATTAAAACGTTGGTGGATGGAGGATTTGGTCTTCAGGCTAAATATAGAAGGTTGAAGTTGAGCGGAGGAATTGAACATGGTTGCTTTCTTGGGGAAAAACATTATGCAAACAACACGACAGCCAATTTAGTTTTACTTTCCTTTTTGTTTTCATTGAAAAAAGCCTGTTATCTTTGCTGTTTATATATATTATACAACGGATAGTTCCAGTCCTTGTTTCTGATTGGTTGAGCCGCGTTTGAAGCTGTTGTATATTTCACTACAAACATACACATTGTTTACTTCTGTGTGTTGCTTGGCAACCGCTTTATTGGAACCACAACTGATTCCGAGGAACTACATTGTTTGGTGGAAGAATACTGTTTTTTTTTATATCACTACACTTTATTTGCTCTGTTTTATTTTATTACTGGTTTACAGTGAATTTATAACAGTCGTGCCTAACAAAGCCCATTAGCTGTTATGTCTTATTCATTAATAAACTAATAATACTTATGAAAAAGAACGGGCTGTGTATTAATCCCACTTTTGTAACCATATTACTATAAACTATGATAATGAAAAACCTTTCATCAGCATTCTTTAATTAATCCAATTTTGTAGAAAAAGAGAAGTGCAACCGACTGAGTAAGTTAGTTGCTCTAGTACAACCAGTGGGAAGAATGAGTCTAGACCCCTGAGTGTATTTTTATGGTTAGAAAATATATATATTATAATAACGTATATGTGTTTTGCAGACCATGTGATGTTTTCACTGGGAACCTTCCAGAATGTGAGTGTCCCAGTCAACGGGACGGTTAAAGCTGTCGTTTCCCGGATTCCAGCTGATGTTTCCTTCTTAACCCTGCAGTTTCATACACATCACCGCAATGTTACACTCTCATATACACCGGTAAGAGATCACACACACACATAGTCCTGCTGTTTCTCAGGCATACACTCTCTCTTTCACACACATACACACAGCACTGTTATGCACTGTCATACACGAGAAATAGGTTGATCGAGCAAGACATCATGTGAGAGTTGAATCACAAGCTCTGATCCACACACACACACACACACACACACACACACACACACACACACACACACACACCCCTTCATGCATTCTTTTCATAATGTCAACAGTCATGCACAAGTAGCACAAACCCCGGGTCAGACACAGAGTTAAAGTCAATATGAAATGTTGTTCCAAACCAATGTTGCTTCTGTACAGAGTGCATTATTCTTGGTTCTAGTACAATTTTTCCTATACATTTTTCACACGGATATTTAAAACGGAGTTAATATTAAATTACACTAAAGCAGAAACAGTTAATAATGTGTATAACTGAAATAAATAAATACTTGTTTAGGTAAGTTGTTTGTTTTAAGTACAATTACTAAAATAACTAACTGGAAATAAATCAACAAAAACTGAATTAAAAAGAAATCAAACCTTTTTATTTTTTTTATAACTTGTTGAATCCCAGAAAGAATCTACCTCGATAGTGGCTTAAATCTACAAGTCTTTAAAGAGTATAAGCCAAAGCATCCAGGTGAATTTCAACATTACTAACTTTGACTAAGACAAAAATACAAGATATGGTGTATTTTAACATAAAAAGGGAACAAACTGCAATCCTGTGAAGCAATGTGAATGACATAATCAGATTGAAAACAATACTATTGATTTAAAGATTTTGATTTATATATGGAAGCAATATGTTCTACATTTGACTTCACTATATTGTAGCTTTTCGTCTGGAGTTCTGCTGTTGAAATAATCACGAATGATTATCAATCGAGGAACTCACAGAAGGCCGGTCTTTAATGGTTTATAAGTTATTGTTAAATATCAATACACCTGTGGAGAAAACGAATGGGATTTCTACTAACTGTTGCAGTCTAGTCTCGTGTCATCCCAAGTGAATGTAGGACAGGACTTAAATGGTTGCACTTTTCTTGTATTTGTTGCTTATTATTCTCCACCTGAACTTTTTTCCATCCTAGAGTGACTGAGTGAATGTGTAGCTGTTCATCCATAGGCTGTGTTTTTATGTGTATTGGTCAGATCCCACTTTATGGTTTTTCGGTCACGGCAGCAGATGCTGGTCTGTTATCCACCTTGACACTTAGCCAGACCGATGTCTCGTGGTTCCTGAAGACGCCCGATGGGAGCAGCACTGCTGGAGTTGGTGTGATTTTGCCGTACACCAGCGCTGGTTAGAGAACTAACTCTTTACTTGCATGCCACAACACAAACACAACTCTCATTAACAGACTGGAATACTTTACATTCAGTGTAATGTCTGTGCAGATCCCGTTCCTGGAGCCTGCAATCAGGTATTCCCGCTGGAGATTGATCCAAACATCTACCTGGAATACAACCTGTTTGAGACCACGATTACCTTTGCGCCTGCTAACATCGGATACGAAAGGTGGGAAGAATTTAGTAAAGTCTTGATCTTTAAACATGTTTTTTTTAAGCTCATAGTAAACTACACAAACACACACATTCTGTATCAGCTGTTATTTAATGCACAGCCGCTTGCATTCACATATATGTATATATGAACGCGCTGTTGTTTTTAAAACCATCAGACCCTGATGAAGACTTTAAACCCAGAAGACATAAATAGCGCAAAAAATGAACCAGATTTCCTATTTGTCTTCTGTGATGTGCATCACAAACACCTCTCTTTAAATCTCACATTTCTCTACTGTTTGATGTCCCTTAAAAAGTTGTTTTCCAGGCGTAGAAGATCAGATCTAGATCAGTCTAAATCAGATGATGTTTTTCAGAGGGGAGAGTCCGCCGGCGTGTGACGTGGACATGGGCTCCAGCACTCGTTGGCGATTGGTGTATGAGCTGTATCAGTACTTCCTGCCGGAAGGCGACCTATCAGAGCAGAGTCTGATCAGCGGTTTGGAGAGAGCGGCCAATGTGCAGAACGTGCTAGACAACAGCAGAAAGGTGTGTGAAATCTCTCTCTGACCTTCCTTAAACCTTTCTGTTATCTGTTACAGCTGTTTTTATTAAGTGCGTTTTCAGTGTAGTTCTTTTCAGTGTATGTACACAGCAGTCGTGCTTGGATCCACACTGAAACAATCAGTTCACCATTGCATGAACTCTTTTAACATATGCAAACTCAAACATTCAAAAAATATAATTGATATATATGTATAGAAATATATATGTATGTGTGTACTTGTGTATATGGTTTATGAGGACACAAATGTGTTCAATGACATGGGTATTACACTTCATGTGTCCCCATAAAACAAAAGCATAAACAAAACAAAAAAACAGTTTTATGAAATTCAAAAATTGCCAGTAGTTTTCTGTAAGGGCTAGGGTTGGTGTAGAGCAATATAAAATACAGTTTGTACAGTATAAAAACTATTGACACCTATGGGGAGTCCCTGTAAACCACAAATGCGTGTGTGTGTGTGTGTGTGTGTGTGTGTGTGTGTGTGTGTGTGTGTGTGTGTGTGTGTGTGTGTGTGTGTGAAATAAAAAATGAAGAAAAGGATAAAATATTTATATAAACAATACGTATACATTGACAAAGTTAAATAACTCACGCATTTGCATAGCATGCATACAAAAAAACATTGGCACGTATGCATACTTAAACATATAACATAATATATATGCTATAGTGTATATGTGTGTAATATAAATACAAATTAGATATATAATTAAGTCCCTGTTTTTGAACAAAGCAGTCGATTTACAGATCTGAAAACACTTGTTTATCACTTATTTTCTCTGTTTCAGGTGGTGTCTTTATCCTCTCGTGACCGGACGCAGTTCTCCTTCAGCTCTCTGTCCGGTCAGGGTGTGATTTTCAGTGTAATTGTGCGAGATCCAATGTTGAACACATCAGCGTCTTACGTCCCCGTCCACACGTACGCCTGCAGCTTCAACTCCACGCTGGACGGATGCAGTGATTTAGGTGAGAAGATGAACGCGACTAATCAGGGCTAATGCTGCGATATTTTTATTCACATATGCAACTTATTTTATTCACAAATGCAGAAGCTCCTTTCATATGTGGATCACCTGCCACTTTTAAAACCTACATGATTTTATATATTTTTTCTTTTAGCTTCAGAACACTTTCTGTGACAGATTTGAGATGGTATTTCAATGTAAAAATCTATTTTCTCAGGGAGAGTTTCTACTAAAGTGTTTTTCACTGTGATTGGTTTGGCCGGGCTGTTTGTGTGTTTCGTGGGTCACCGCTTCTTCAAATGTGGTAAGTGATGTTTGTCTTGCTGTTCTGAGAAACACACCACGTTATTGCTATTAATAACCATTGATCTACTAAAGATGCCCCGAATGTTTTGTGTTCGGGAAATACAAAATATTTCCTAGATATTTAAAGGTTTAGTTCACTGTGAAAATTCTGTCAATTACTCCGTTACATCAGTTTATTTCTTCTGTTGAACACAGAAGAAGATATTTTGAAAAATGTTGGTTTCTGAACAGTTTATGGCAACCATTCTTTGGGAAAAAATAAATACTATCAATTGTTCAGATACCAGCATTTTTTCAAAATATCTTCTTTTGTGTTCAACAGAAGAAAGAAACCGGAAGTAATTGGAACAAGGGAAGGGTGAGTAAATGATCAGAATTTTCATTCTGGAAGTGAACTAATGGGGGTTAAAAGATTTTATAGTTACTTCAGTACTACATTTTAAAGGGGTCATATGATGCATCATTTCTTCCCTAATGTCTGCTTGCACAACAAACAGTCCATTCAGTGTTTCATGACACTTTCAGCCCTCTCTCCATTCGCATAAAACACGGGAGATTATTAAAAGTGCTTTGTTAATGTTTTAGGTGAAGTTAAATAATACACTAAACTTTGAAATAAGACATTTGTGCTGTTTAGTTTGAGTAAATGGTATTTTTGGCAGCTTTAATCTCTTTTATTGAATGTCAATTTCTCATTATATGACTATACTATAAAATATACTAAAATAGCTAAGTCGGAAATAAAAATCATAAGAACACATATGTAATTAAAATGACAAA
Organism: Carassius carassius; assembly: GCF_963082965.1. Lineage (NCBI taxonomy): Eukaryota > Metazoa > Chordata > Actinopteri > Cypriniformes > Cyprinidae > Carassius > Carassius carassius. The sequence goes on along the minus strand of NC_081776.1, from coordinate 997,613 downwards.
AACATAAAATTAACCAAAAATTTGATGACAATTGCAATTAAACCGAATATTTAAAAATAAAAAACAATTCAAAAGTAGAGATACTAAAGTAACACTGATTCTGATGGAGATTGGTGCATGTAACTAATATATGATATATTAATATATTTAATGTATTGTTGCCACTAAAATATATATTTCTGTGTCTTCTCAGAGCTGTTCTGTATGGGATTCTGCTTTATGGCGTTTGTCTTCTTTGTCCTGATCACCACAACCACAGCGCTGGAATATGACAGTGAGTCCATTACAGCCTCGGATGCAGAGTTACACATGTACAGAATCACGGTAAAATTAGACCAAAACAACTATTGTCTGCCTTTACCGGTTTCTAATCTAATAAAGTTTCTGATCACCTCTTAGATAGAGTTTCATGTTAGGTGATTGGTAGCGTTTACAGTTACACTGAGCTGATGTCTGCATACCCATAAATAGTTAATGTCCCCAGAAGTCAAGTTTTTCCAATGTTTTTCAAGTTTAATTTGACTGAAATTGGCTACACAAACTGGTTCGGGCAGCAGTGAATCTCATTAGTGGTCACGAGTGCAGAAAGCAGCTTCCGTCACGGCGGATTGTGGTTTTTGTTGTCAAGATTAGAGTCATGCTGCTGCAGCTCAGATCATGTGCTCTGGATTTCAGCTGGAGGTGTTAAACCAGTCTGTCCCAATCAAATGCATCGTCTACAGCTGTTTTTCAGCTGTTTGCATGTTTGAAAGACAGGCTACCAACTCGTGACTCAAGTCATGGCCATTTCTCATAATGTGTTTTATTTATTTAAAAAAAAATTTTAATTACAGTAGCACTTACATCAAACTTCACAGCTTTTATTACTATCTGTATTCTGAAGGTTTTTAGGGGTTTGTTCATATATCAATCCCCCTGATCTATATAAGATTTATTTTTTTATTTTTTGACTGTTTCCAGTATGTTCTAATTTGTGGAGTGATAAAAAAAATATCCAAAATCACTCATGTCAACAAAATGAAATTATAATTTTGAACCTGTTTTTATCAAATTTTCAGTAACGGAGAATTATGCAAAATAGTGCATATAATGTCTCATTTGCATATTATACCATTTGTAATGCAAAACGACTGTTTTATTTTACTCTGATTAGTCAATGTATATCTGGAGTGTCTTTAAACAGTTTATTGACTGTCTCTCTGCAGTTCGATTGGCTCTGACAGCGCTGATGGGCGTGGTCGGGGGTGTGGCTATGGTGATGAGCTGGTGGCGGTTCGGTTCGGTCATGGCCTGTGTGTTGGTGGTAGGACTCATTCTTGGATTTCTCATCTCATCCATTGCCTTCTTCACTCCACTTGGTAAGAAATCATGTTTGAAACCTGCAAGTATCCTGATTGTATTGTGAACGGAATGTTTTTTTTTCATCTGTTCGGAATGATTTCAAGTTAAAGTTGTTGATGGGATGTTTAGATGTGGGTGTGCATGTGACACCAGAGGTCCAGTTATTACATCTTGATTAAAAAGAGTACAAAACATTTTTTTTTTAATTAAATGCATGCATGCATGGATGAATTGTTCAAAATATAGTCCATAACATAGAAAATAGATGGGGTGAATTTTCATTTCAAGAAGATGTGAATATAAAGCACGTCTCTTGTTTTGAATAACTTGGGTTTTGCACAAAACACAATTTGAACTGAATTGAGCCAGATAATGCACCTTAGCATATTTTTATGTGTATATTTGTCTACATAATGTGTACATTCTGTGTATAGTGTATAATTTGTAGTGCTAACTGTAAGTATGTCTAATAGTACACTGTGTGTACTGACTATATGTATGTGCATATTGCACATTTTCACCTGTTGAAGTCTGTATGGTTATATGTTAATTGTTTCAGCAATTTCTGGAGCACGCTCCCAAGAATTTCACTCACCAAGGCACATGTACTGTGGTTATGTGACAATAAAAGTGACTCGACATGACTTGATATTATCTTTGTAACATTAACACTGGTGTTGAACTGCATTGAGCTGAACAATGATGCCATTATCATAGAGTAGCTTTTCTGCTGAAATTTAATGTCACATAATTGATGAAGTTCCTTTTTATTAAAGCGGAGCTGCTTTAAAAAAAAACTATATGCATAAAGCGCTATGTAAACATTTAACTTGGCCTTTCCTCCTCTACATTTCACATGCATTCCATTTTGTTGTCATTTTCATTATTAGTGATGAATTATTGATTAGTTACAGCCTGGTAAAATGTGTTAAATCTCTCTTTTTTCCTCCAGGCGATCTTCCTGTATTCCATAATGATGTGGTATTCTGGGTGGTGTTTGTTTGCATTATGGTGTTTGTTCCTCCGTTCTTCATCAGGTGGCCTAGAGAGGTGAGATACAGAAAAATACATTGTGAGCTCATATCTGACACCCAAATAAAATGCACACGTTTATCTGTATGTTTCAGGGCAATATAATTACATGTGGTATGGTCGGCGGGTATGCAGTGGTCCTGGCCGTCAACGACTACACCTACACCAGTCTGTCCTACATCACGCTGGACGTCCTCAAACGCCTCCTCAACCACAACTTCAGCCGAGCGTTCATCTCCGTCCCGCTGCAGGACATCGGTAGGTGTGCAGGGATTGAAGTTCTCCGTCACTACGACAGTAAAACGGTGTGATCAGATCAACTGAATTAAAAGATCCAATCATAGATTTTGTAGACTTTTCCACTGACCATAACAGGAGTTTTTGCGAGAGTGCAGAACTCATGCTTAACCGAAGTCACGGAGCACTCGAGTCTTCAAATGTTTATTTTGTTCATTTATTATCATTATTTCAGTATTTTTGTAATCATTTTATTATAGTCCTTTCCCACTTTCTATATACTTATCATAAGTCTTGATTTTGTGAAATCAACCTTTTTTTTTTAATGCATTAAAACAAACTCATTCATAAATGGTTTTCTCAGCTCATTTTGTCTGTTCAGAATACAAAAACATGCCGTTTTCCCACGAATATCTTAAAAACTATACTATTAATCAACATTAATAATCATAATTACACTGATTCATTGATTGAAAACAGATTTGGAATGACACAAACTAGCAAGGGAAGTTTTTTTTTCCTTTTTTTTATTGCTCTTGAGTATTTACATAAAGTGATGGAATATGATGGAGCATAAAATCAGTTTTCAGTCAAACGTTTGTATTTATTTTTTGCTTTAATACCTGGGTGTGATGCTCAGATATATTGGTCATGTCTGATGTTTCGCCACACCAGATTTCATCCTGATCACCTTGTGGGTCGTTATGGGGGTTTCGGGGATTGTCATGCAGCTGTATCGGGAGAAATCACGGCCGTTTTTCCCGCCGAGCCCGTATGTGATGTGGAAGCAAGACCGAGAGCGCAGGAAGACCAACGTTCTGGATCCCAGCCACCACAAGCCATCTTTATCAGCCCGAATCCTCGGACGCATTCGCCAGCTCACACAGCACGCAGAACCAGCCGGAGAAACCACACCGCTACTACTTTAACCTTTGACCTTTGACTTGAAGTCAGTTCACTGTTAGTTCTTCCCCTCCAGATAACGGCTGCTCAAGCCTGTTGGAAACATATTGCAATATACATGAGGATTGAGCTTGATCTTTAGAGCCTAAAGACTTCGATGAGTAACCGATGGAGGATAAAAGAGCAGCTCACACACGGTGAAGACTATGTGCACTTGTGTGTGTGTTCCCAGCAGTGCTTGATCCCATTGCTGTTTCCAGATAATTAATTAACTGACCTCTACTGTAACTATATACATCAGCTGCCACAGTGTGCTTTTAGATGCATTTTAGCAGCATAGAGGAAACGTTCAGTGATTTTGGAGATTTTTAAACTTTTTTTTTACTACGTCTGGTTAGTATATGAGTGAATGAGAGATTTTTAAAGATGTTCACCATTAAAATGAATGTTTAAGATGCTGCGATTGCAGACCAAATGAACCGGTGTTCATTAGTAGCCACTATAAGCCTCTACGGCTGATGTTTGAGTGTTTTCTGTGTCTGAGCGCGTATGAGTCTCAGTGGATCCTCACTGGGGTTTGGAGATCATGATAGAAATAATGAGCTTATTTTGACAGTGTTCCTGTGGGAATTTGACTGCTGCTTCGCTGCGCTGGTGTACAACACTCAATAACGAGGATTTTAAATGCGGTGTAAGATGAATCTTGAGTGTTTTTCTGTGCTTTATAAATGGATGTGTAGCTCTTACGGAGACACAAACCCAAGTAAGATCTCTGACAGACTCCAGCTTAGTAAATCAGTAGTTTTGCATTAATCATGGATTCAGTCCTGGTTTCCTCTCAGGGTTTCTTCATGTGATCTTTGTGTCTTTCACAGAAGCAAACTTTTTCTAAAGCATTTAAAACATATAGTGATGTTAAAATAGTTTTTTAGCAGTATGCATTATCTCTGTTTTGTAATTTAAATAATTGTCTAAATTAAATGTTTAATAAAGTTGTCATTTGTGCCATAACACCTAAATGATACTGTTTTGTATACCGAGACAGATTAGAATGAGAGATCTGATGTTTTGTTTTTATCGAATGCGAGAAATGTGTGAATGTTTGATGTGACAAACCCTCATTAATATTTTATTCAGCTATTAATAATTCTAAACTGCTTTGATGCCTTAAAAGTCAACATAAAATGGCGTTTGCAATGCATTTTGTGACATAATTATGACTGAAACTATATTACATTAAATGAAAATGTCAGGATTTTACATAAATATAATTGAACAAGAAGTTGAAAATAATTGTAATTTTAATAAAAAATATTGTATAATTTTTTTATATATATAATTATATAAATTACATATTTTTAATTTTTTTCAAATCTTAAAATTATATTAATTTAACATTTATATGACTTATTAGCTTGAAGTCAATACAAAGCAGCATTTTATGCCTGAATAACATGCACTGATGGATATTTGAATACACTAAATTATAGCCTGAATTATTGAGTGGTTTATTCAACCGTATCAACCCATGGAACTAAAGAAGACAACAGCCAGATCATTCAACGCTTTTAATCACTTCCAATGGAACTTCCTCTCATACCCGCATAAAACACTGTTACAAACACAACAGAGTTTTTCATTAAAATAGTACATTGTGATATTCCCCAAAGTCTCATGTTTAGGTCAAGTATTCATTCAGAATATGCCCAATCTTATTCTTATTTTTTTTTTTTATTCCACAAATGATTGTGTTTTCACGCGGCTGAATCAGTCGATTTGACTTTTCCAGACCGAAGACATGATGATGCAGAGATGAAAAAGTAATCGGATTCCACTTCCCGCAAAAGCCCTCATGCTGAATGGCTGAAGGACATCCAGGTTGCAGTGAGGGTTGCGCTGTAATGGAGGATCGTGGGATTTGTAGGGGAGCTGTGAACGATGGTTTGTAAACTCAGAGTCTCTGAATGCCTTTAGTTCTTCCTCAGACTGACGTCTGTGCTGGTGAGCAGCGGCGAGAGAGACGTGCTGTCAGACGTGTCGTCCCTCTTCAGCACCAGAAACGCCTGACGGCTGATTCCCAACAGCTCTCGCAGACCGCTGTTCTCCAGCTGCACAATCAACAAATAAACCAGAAGATCATGATTACATTGTAAGTATTGCATTTATCACACTATAGGGCTGGGCATTATGACCATATATATCATGCTGGGTAGTAACTGATTAAATGTAATGTGGATTGTATAGTACTTGTCACTTAATATTATGTTATGTAAATATAATCAGATATTAAAAATAAAAATAAATTGTTACATTTTAAAATACTCAATGAGATAAATAAAATTGTTACATTTTAAAATACTTAAAATTATCAGTACTACAGTTCCTTTTTTAGTGATATTATTCACACGACGGCAGTAAATTACTGTTCATGTTCACAGGTTCACAGGTCTCAGATGTTGGTTAATGGTCACATGATATACAGGTAAACAAATTAAATAAAATGTAATATAATGATATTAAATTATTTTTATATATAAAAATATATTGAGCATTTTTATAATTACATAAACATAAAAAAAATTATATAAAAAAATATGTAAAATAATAAAATACATAATTATATATAAATGACATTAAAACTATAGAAAATACAATTACATTTTATTTTGATTATTTTAAAGTGTTTTATTTGTATTTTAAATGCACATTTACATGTTTTAATAAATTATTAGCTTTTCATCAGCAGTTCCTTCGAAAAACCCTAATGTGAGGTTTAATGAACCTCATGTTTTTGATAACACTGAATGAAATATATTTTATTTCTCTTTGTATTTTTATTTATTTTAAACATTGTTTATATAAATATCTTACAAGGCTTTCGTATCAAAATCTGTGTGATAAAGAAAAGTAATCCAAGAGTAGTTAGATTACATTAACTGTTAAGTGCAATCAAATAGATAATGTTACTGTCTTCATAATTTGTTATCAGTAATAGTAACAGCACTGTGCACAGTGTGCAAGTGACAGCAGCCTAATATACACTCTCATTTGTATCCCTCTCATATTGTATTTTCCCATCTTTGTTATTTTTAATATAGACAGAAAATAAACCGATTGCTGACTCCTATTGCAGTATATCTATTGTGTCTGACCTCCAGACGTTTGATTCGCTCCTCATCCTCACACAGTCGCCCTTCATCCACCTCGATGGCTTTCCTCATCACCGTGGCCATTTCGTTTATTTTCTCAATGTGCGCCTGCATCTCCTGCGACATAAACACAATAAATGCCTATTTGAGCACCAGCATTAAAGGGAATCTCATAAAAACCATCTGTTAGACTGACATTAGTGTGCTGTTCTCTGAGCTGGGTGACAATAGCAGGATCGTCTCTCTTGCTGGCCATCAGAAGGCGAAACACCTGCTCTCTGTATTTGCTCATGATGACCTCCAGCGCAGACTGATGCTCCTCCAGTGACGTACGCAGCTCTGCCGAGACAAACGAGTGGATTTAGACTTAAAAAAGCCCTCAAATGACATCCTTCTAATTGCAAACCCTTCTGAACACCTTTGTTTTCTTGCTGCAGTTCGCGTATTTGCCGGTTTTCCTGCTGGATGCCCATGACCAGCGTGGAGCGCGGCCGGTGTCTCGCCACCTGGTTCAACACCTCAATCTCTTCCTGGTACTGAAAGAACAAGGAACATGAGTAAAAAAACTCTGATACCCATCAGAGAGACTGAGAACGAACTCTGATACCTGTTTCATGGCCTCCACTCTCTTGTTCAGCAGCGTGGTTTGTTCAATCAGGATCTCAGCAGCACTGTCATGATCCCGGAGACGCTCTACCAGTGATTTGGCATCGGCCAGCACCTTCTCCAGTGTACAGGTCATTCCTGAAGAGCACAGGAAACACTTGGACTTTGACTTAACCTGTTAACTGTCAATCACATCTTTGAACATAGACTTGAAATTGCATGATCCAAACCTAAATTTTTATAATTCATGACATTTTGTAACATGATTTTGATGTACCATTTTCAAGGTAATACAATGTTTGAATTTAAAATGGGTTTCAAAAGGATTAATTTTGAGATTAAGTTTTCGAGTGATATATAATTTTTGATGATTTCTAAAGTGTGATAGAGAAAAAGGCAACAAAGAAGACAAAGACAGAATTTAGAACTTGTTATGATGTAGGTTTTTGAGGTGCACTCTTGCCATAAATTGATCTGTTACTTTTCCTACATAATTTTCTAACAAAAATAGTGGTAAAATATCTATTTAGGAGTCTTAGACCTTTCCAACGATATATAGTTTGTCTTGATTAGACTAGGATTTAATTATAATATAACGTTAGTGAAGTAAACGTAGGCGGCCAGTGACAGGTAACGAGTTAACTCATGATTCCATTCATAAATACAATCCTCTTTACACTACAGATGATTAGATCGCTGGAAAGCTGCTTTCCTGACACTGCTGCTGATTATTTATGGACATAATATGTTTTGATTTCAGAAATACTGAAAGGTAACGTAAGTGTGTGTCAAATGTTTTGGAAGACGACTAGCATTAGCTTCATCGAAAATAAACACGCCAGTTGTTTTAATAAAATATTAGACAGTGTAAGGTTAAATACATACGAATACGAAGACAGAAACACTTTTTTTTATTATATTTCTGAATAACACCGCGAATAATTTTAAATGAAGAGATAAGCTTACCTTATCTTACAGCAACGGCTCAGTTGGAACACTTCCTGTTGCTGCGGCCGTGACGTCACGCGCAAGTGCTTCTGGGAGATGTAGGCGCCAGCTTTCTTCCTCACACCGTCCACATGGAGACGCAATGGACAAACTTTCTAAATTAAATTAGTAACATGAATGTTTTGTTTATTGCTGTAAAATTCACAAATTCCTTTGGTGACGCTTATTAATATCTAAACACCTGGCCTCATCTTTATATTATAAAGCTCCTGTAAATGTTATTATATTAACTGAGTTTGTTTGAAGGTTTTTATTGGTGGAGAGAGGGCGTAATCAAATTTGACATTTTAAACAAATCCAGCCTTGTGATTATGACTCAGCTTTATATCCAGTGGCCAATCATAACTCAGTTACAGAGTTTTGCAATTAATTACAGGGCGATATTATGGCATCATTGATACTATTACATACTCTACAATTATTGTATATAATTATTTAATTGATTATTTATAGGCACAGAGAGATCTCAAATATCTTATTAAAAGCATTAATAAGAGATTAACGTGAATAAAGATATATAAACAAAGCCTATGTGAGGCGTCTCTACTCATTTAAATAGGGACCGCCCATCGACTCTCAAGTCCCCGCCCATTACCATTGAATTTATTCACATCTGCGCTATGATTGGCTGCTTTGAACAGCGAATCCTTCTCTACTGAACATTCCAGGACGCGTGGAGAAGAATCTCCAGCTTCAGCTGATGCGCGTCCACGCACCCGTACCAGGCGTGCACGCCCCTGCAGCCGTGGAGCAAAACGTGGATGAAGACAACTAATCACTGACACAACTAAACACACATATTCAACGCTGGTGAGTTTTTTTTCATGTGGTTTTTTCAATTCCAGACTCTCGAAACCGGACGGGAGTAAGTGAGTGAGCGAGAGAAAGAGAGAGGGATGACTTTGTTTGTATGATGTTTATGTGTTTGTTTTAAAAGAGAATACGGGTATAAAATGTCAACAAACCTGTCTTAAGTGATAAAAGCCGGTCTCTTTATTTTTGGCATTTACACTGAAAGATGAGAGTTATAAGGAAGTTGCATGACTTTTCCATTGAAATGCGTGACGACTCACTATGTATTTAAAAATACATCGCACATATTTGAGATAGTGGATCATATTTTTAGGGTTTGAATTGATCAGATCTTAAAATTTGAGGTGTGTGTATCTTAATTTTCAGGTGCAATAGGTTGTATTTAGCAGGAGCATTCAATAAACTGAATGAACAAATATAAAAAGTAAAGTAAAATACTATATGAACTGATCCCTAAAGCAACTGTATTAAATTTCTTCAGAATGTCCAGTTATGACATTTTGATCAAAAATTCTGAATCAAATGCACAGATGTATTGTTTATGAAAAGGCCTATAACATGCATTTAGAAAATATATAGTGTGGATTTCATGGCATCTTGAATTTTGTGATTGTTATGCTTTTAAGCCACCCCAAAAACACCCCATGTCCTGTAGCTTTACTGGCCATCTTCCTGATACATGCATCGGGGTTCTTGAGCTTGAGAGGAGGGTGAAGGGGGAAATCCTGAAATAGATGAATGTTGGGATTAATTTCCCATGATCTCTGGTGCACATGTTATGAATCTTGGATTACTGTTGTTTATTAATGACTCAGAGCAGATGATTAGTGGGATGGAGGAGCAACAGACCTGCTGTGCTTGCTATCTAATGGTTAATTATAAGTGTCTTATAACAACCATGACAAAGGCTTCTGTTTACATTATGCTATGGAGCGTCTCCATTGGTTTTAAGTGCTGGTTTTGCCAGTATTGGTGTCCTGCACAAATAAAGGATCTTTATTGACATTGATGGTTCTCTGAAGAACTGATCACTGAAAGGTTCTTTGTGGAGCCTAAATGGTTCTTCTGTGGCATCACTGCGAAAACCCACTTTTGGAGCATTTATTTTAAAGAGTGTGAACTGCTCTGGTTTTATGTTTTAGAGTACGTATATTGGCATGCATTTCTGGATCTTTTATTTCCGAAGCATTGCGGTGAGGTCATTTTGTTATGGTGAACTGTGTTGATCGCTTTGTTTTGGTGAATTGGATCTTTGTTTTGTAATTGTAGAAGCATGAGAACATAGTTTTTTTTTTATACTTCAACTGTGTGAAGTGATTCTCTAAAACCTGCTGTGACTCCTGTTTTGACTGTGTCCCAAAACCTAGGTGTTTTCATTAACAGCATTTTAAGAATGTTTGTATATTTTTGAGCATTGTGAGTGTATTGCAACTTTTGAATGATGTCAAGGTAGACACTAGATTCAAGACATAGTGTTGGTTAAAGAAATAGCTTGCCCAAAAATGAAATCTACTCCTCTTCAGGCTATCCAAGATGTAGTTGAGTTAGTTTTTTCTTCATCAGATTTTGAGAAATGTAGCATCACATCATTTGCTCTGCAATGGATGCACTGCAGTGAATGGGTGCCATCAGAATGAGAGTCTAAACAGCTGATAAAAACATCCACAAGTAATCCACACCACTCCAGTCCATCAGTTAATGTCTTGAGAAGCCAAAAGCGGCACATTTGTAAGAAACAAATCCATCTAGACATTTTTAACTTCAAACTGTCGCTTCTACAAGTCCATTGGAAAGCTCCCAGTGAAAAAGTTCATCCCCTGTTGTCTATCACATCAAAATCCACCCAGTTATATGTTTAGATCAGTTTTGGCTTGTAAAAGCTGCTTGATCTGTGCAGATTTCTCCCCTTATTCAGACTAGATGACTTTTTCACCGGGGGAAATGTTATTATGGATTATAGACTCATTTTATTAATGATGGATTTGTTTCTTACAAACACCGGCTTCACAAGACATTGATGGACTGGAGTTTGAATTTTGGATTAGTTGTGTGGATTATTGTGATGTTTTTATCAGCTGTTTGGACTCTCATTCTGACGGCACCCATTCACTGCAGAGGATCCACTGGTGAGCAAGTGTTTGCAAATGCTAAATTTTTCCAAATCTGTCTCCAAAAGTGTTGATGGTTCTGCCTACTAATGAAAGCAACTGACAGGCCAATTAAGATCACAAGCAATACCACAAAAAAGCAGGAAGGATAGGGACTTTGATTGATGGCCGGCTATATTTGGGACCCATGTGCAAGCCACTGGTGCACATACATGCACACAAACATGCATGTGCCACGTGTCAGCCAACGGGGATGCGTCTGGAAGCGTGATCCTCTTACGTGATTATATGGTGACATGAGGAGCCATGTGGACATCCCAGCCCTTGCTACCGTTGTGTCGTCGTATTTAATTAAAGCGACAAATCGACTGAAACTCACGCAGACGTTCATTATAGTAGGATTACAATGTTAGAATGCATTGTGTTCTGTCTGATGTTCTGCCCAGCCTCATTTCTGCTCCAAAAGTCACTGTTGTTATCAGAGTTACTCATGATTTTATCTGTCTATGCTATGTTTTTGCCAAAGAGTTTAAATCGTAAAAAAAAATATATATATATATATATTTCTGTGATTTTATGCACCGTCATGTTGTTTCAAATAAATTTCTTTGTTCCATGGAACATAAAAGGAAGTATTTAATTTTAATTAGAGAAATGGTTTTCTTTTTTTTTTTTCAAAGGGAAGGTCATAGTACATAAAAGTGCATTATAAAGCTCATCTAGACTCATGTACTACTTGTATGTAATAGACAATTAGTCATTATTTCGTTGTTATTTATATGATACTTTTCTTGTCCTATTTGAAGTTTAATGGCTATTTGTCACCTTTGTCTTTTGAGAACCTGCTAGATGTGATTCTCTTTTTCATATAGGGAATTATGTCATTTAGGCTGGATCTTTAGTTAGTCATATGTTAAAGGGATTGTTGACTCATTCGTGCATCATAAAAGCTAGTCCATATTTAAATTCTTCTGAAACTAGAACATCAGTTCTAAGTATTTATTTATTCTTTAATTTTATTTTTTACCCCTTTAAGCTTGACAACTATTTTTCACCATCTACTTTTGAGAATCTGCTAAATATGAAAAAGATAATTGCATGTTTTAGAACAACATGAGGGTGAGTAAATGATGACCACGTTTGAACTTCAGACTCAGACACGCGGTGGATTTTGGAGGCACACACTGTTGTAAATAAACACAGATTGGTTAGACGTGTTTCTCGGCTAGTGTGTCCGTTAGTGACGGACTCTTTCCACTGACCGTTACGTTCTGGCAGAGAAATGTGGCCCTTGAGACCCGGAGCCACACTGCAAGTCTGCCACCCGCTTCATAACCCGCAGACATCAATTCTGGGTTTGTGTGTCCTGCTCTGTTCTCCTCCGCTTGACATTTTGTGGGCTTGAAGTGCACTTGATTTGAGCTCTCTGTGGGGTTTTTTCTGTGTCTGGGTGAAGATTGAAAGCGATTGTTTATTCTCTTGGTGCCCTTCAAAAAATGTCCAGATTTTATTGTGTGCTGTCATGGAGGAGTTTGTTGGGAAGGACTGAGCACGAGCGCATGAACCTTGGACTCGCGTGTGTGTGTTTGTGGGGAGCACATGAGGAGGTTGTAACAATAGGACCTTTGTAAGTGCTTGGCTGGGATTGAATGAGGGTTTGCTGAGCGGCTTCACTAGTCATCCTTTGTCAGTGAATCGGTGTGTGTGTGTGTGTGTGTTGCGATTTAATGTGTTTAGGTGCATGTGTTCGTCAGGTGAGCATTTCGCTGAGATCACATGAGTGTGTGACTGACAGTGTGTGTGTGTGAGTGAGTGAGTGAGGGAGTGTTAAGTGTGTGAGTGTGACATTTTTTCTTTTGTTTCGGTGTTTCCTCAGCTGTGCTTATGTTGACTGAACTGTCTTAATCTTGCAGCCTATCTCTTTCTGTCTTCTCTGGTATTTGGTCACAGTGATTTAGTTTGTTTTTTCTTCCCTGTTCTCTATTTAAAACATTTTTTTTTCTTGGTCATCAAAAAATGAGCAATGAGCTGCATGCGATGATTATCCGTCCTGTGACGGGACAGACAGGGTTTAAGAGGAGTAAACTGACATGAACTATGTGTGTTTGTGTTTACAGGAAATAACTGGCGTGTCTGAGCTGATGTGCGTCTGTTTTTATCAGACTCCTTAAAAGGTTTTTATCTGTTTCTCTTTCAGAATGTGGACTTGAATCTCTCTTGTAACTAATGATGGCAGTTCAGGCTGGATTGCAGGTATGCAACTTTATGATTTTATGTGATTTTTATATATGTGCTCTTGCAATTAGAGACAGGTGGATTTTGGACCTGCCTCCTCAAGAACGGTGTTTTTTTTTATCACAGGTGTAATAGTTTGAATATTGTTTTAGAAGAAAATGATGTTGGTGATATTGTGGGTCAAGATCTGAGCTAGTTAGAGAAGAGTTTCATGACAGACAAAGTCAAACAATTATGGCATGGTCCTGTGGTGTGAATTATTCCATATATGATAAAAAGCAAGTCTGGGAGACGGATAAGATGAGAATTATTACATGTTATGGCAGATTTTTTTTTTGTCAAGATAAACCAAAATTTGGATTGAAATTGGATTGAAATTTATTAATTTATAATTGTATGTTATTAAATCCACAGTATTTATAAAATTAACTTTAAGTGAGCATTAGGTGACAAAGCTAATCTAAATTTACAAATTAACATTAAATGCTGCTCAATTATATATCTTATACTTACTGATACCAATAAATTCATTCTCTTAAATCAACTGATCACTTGATGGTTTAGCAAAAACAGTAAATTTCTAACTTCATTTATGCGCACATATACATTAAAGCTATTATATGTTGAAAATCTGCTCTTTTCCTTAAATCTGACTCCATATGGCTTCAGGGCAATGGTTCCCGCCATTTGGGTTCTAAATTGCTTCAAATTTGAAATTTGAATTTGAACATTTCAATTAGATCATCACAGACGTGTGTTACTGGTTTCACACCATCCAGTCTGTCCAACTGTAAAATCTGATGTCATGTGTGAACTGACCACATTATGAAATGCCATTTGAAACATTTGTGTGTGATCTGATTGAACACTAGACTGCTTGAATTGGGTTAATACTATACAGATTGTTTTAAAGCAGATTTGAAGTAAGTGATCAGCTTCTTTAAATATGAGACAAATCCAAATAAAACCGGTGAGTTCATTTGGTGTTGATTCGGTTCACCTCAATAACAATGTTTATGTTGCAGAATATATCTATTGGAAACATTCTGGAAACAAATATTCTTCTAGTAGCATTAATACGTTTATTCAAAGTTATCTGGTCTTTAATAATGTTCTCAAAATGTAAGCACAAAAACAACATGTATACATCATTCATGGAATGTTTCATTTCTGAGATGTTCATATAATGTTAACAAAATTATAAAATGCATTGTTCCCTTAACGATCTTCACGTACCCCTGAAAAAATGAAACATTTTAACAAAAAACTGGACATTAGCTATGTTAGCTAAACATTTTTAGAATATTGTCATTATCCAGCTCGATTCAGGTCGATTCAGTGCAATTAATTCAATAATATTATGGAATATTAAGTATCTATCACTAGTAGTATTTCTCATACTCATTGTTAAGGGTTTGTTTGAATACTTCTTTTACCTTCAATATGTTTGTGAGAAGCCTGTGAGAGGTTTTACCACAAGAGTGTTGCTTTATCTAAATGTTATTACTCCTCTGCTTGTCCAAGATGTCATGTGTTTGATTAGAGCTTGAGTGTTTCAAACTGTCCTGATTTCAGCAGGATCGCTGTATTTCCGGAAAGAGAGAGAGAGAGCGTGGATGGAATCTGTGTGAGGGGTCATTGTGGCCCTTTTGTGTTTCTCTGTGTTGAGCCATCTGGTTTTTCTCTTTCTCTTTCTCTCTCAGGCTTGGTTCGGCGAGAAGTTTGATGTCCCGTTACAGAGTCCTCGCAGCCTGCGCTCTCCCCGGCCCGGCCCGGGTCTGGCTGATGTGTTCCAGTATGACCAGTGGTTGGCCAAGCGGCACGAAGCCACGCTGGTGCCCATGCAGGAGGATCTGGCCATCTGGCTGAGTGGCATGCTGGGTAAACCTGCTAACACAAAACAAGACGTCTATGACTCACTATCAGTGCCCAAAAGTGAAAAATTACTCCCATTATAAGTCTAAATGCCTTTTCCTTTCGTCGGTCAAATAACTGAAACCCAAAGCCTCATCTATCAAGCAAAGAAGTGTGGGAAATGACATTTGCTCTCGTATAACGGTGATATACAACCCCCGAAACAAGAACTCAATCTCTCAGTTTTGGTAGAATAATAGAGGGTGTTGCCTTTACCTGTCTGTCCACATGCTGAACATGTTCACCCGGGTCAAAAGAACATTCAGCCATAAACCTATTGCTCTGTTTGATTTGTTTTGTTTGTTTGTTTGTTTTTTAGATCCTTGTAGGCCTGCACGATTATGACAAATCATAATTGTCGATTATTCCCTTGAAACTGTGATTATAAATATCACAGTTTACACTGAATGATGTTTACACCATTGTTTGTGGTATTTAAACAAAATACTAAAATGTTACTGGTTTTGTGCTGTCGACCTCGTTAATTTTCACACACGGTGCTGGAGGTTGTAGCATCATAAGTGTGAATTTTATGTACTATTCATAGATTTTGGTCATGTGACCGGCACGGAGACCTGGAGATCAAAACAGCCATAGAAATGCAGCATAGGCCTGTCAGGTTTACTTATTTATTTGGCTGATGCTTTTATCCAAAGTGATTTTCACAGTTGGTGGAAAACACAACATGGTGCAGCCAAACCAGAAAACCAACAGAGTCAGAGATCGGAGATTCTACCTGACATAAAAACCCTTGGCATCCATCTAAAACGCTCTATGAACTGAGAAATAGGAAGATTGTTCCTGGTGTGCATCCTCAATCTGGCAACCCACATGAGCATGGAGTCAGTCCAATCTTCCAATACTTTCTTAATGGATTAAGCCACATTTTTGCAATTGTTTTCTATGGGAAAATGCTTGGCGTACAAGTGAGCGTGTTGCATAGCTTGTGTTCATATACTGGGCACATCTGCTTAACTGTATATAGTGTACATCATCAGTAAGGTATGAACTGAATCTAGTCTTTTAATATCACTGTTTAGTATGTTAATATATTAAACTGATCATCAAAGCCAGTTCGTGATGGCATAATGATGCTGAATTCAGTTAAAGGTTATTTAATATAGTCAGTTATGTAGTTGTTCTTGGGTCATTGGAAACATGGAGATATTTGTGTTTTTGCAGGTGAACGGGTGACAGCCGAGCGCTTCATGGACGAGCTGGACAACGGTGTCAAACTGTGTCGTCTGGTTGGAATTCTGCAGAGTAAAATCCCACAGGACTCGGAAGCACAGGTGTGTAAGGAACGTGTGATGTAGGGATGCAGCTCGCAGGACTGTTTGTGCATAATTCACATCTCTGTTTTGTTAACAGCTGCCCTTAAAGAAAATCCAGTTCAAGAAAAACGCCTCCACTGGTTCGTTTTTCGCCCGCGACAACACAGCGAATTTTCTGTCTTGGTGTCGTCACATAGGAGTGGACGAGACCTATCTGTTTGAGTCTGAGGGTTTGGGTAAGAGAACATTAGGTTAGGTTGCAACAAATTCATCATGGAAACAGAAGAATCTGTTCATAAACATTTTATTTTGGATCAATAAATCAAAACTGTCATCAAATTCACACACAGAAAAAAACTAAAACCCGCCAAAATAAAAGTTTGGTTTAACTTGAAGAAATTGTGACAGACGTATTGATATATTATTGTACAGTAGAATGAACTTCTCAACTTAATAATAATAATAATAAGAATATAATGTATTAAAATATTTTTCCATATTTTAATTTCAATAATACATCTCTGTTATGCTGCAGGTTGTTATTCAGCTTTTTTTTTTCACTTTGCTTTTTGAAGCTTTTTTAATTCATTTAAATTACATTTTAAAATATTAATTAAAATCATATTTGATGCATTCATTTGTTTTTTGGTAATATATTTACAAACCATAAAACACAGAATCCAGAAACATTAAAAAACTGAATTCTGAATATGAACAATTAATAGTATTGTTAACCTTTTAATAGTATATTAAAGTGCTAAAAATGTATGAATTCACTTGTTTAGGCGTGTTATTAAAGCATTAAAACAAAATGCACAGAATTAAACCAGAAAACAGAATTTGGGGGAAAAAACTAAACTGATTTCATAGATCTGCTTGCTATGGTTCATTATTATTTTTATAAATTAATAACAACATTTACTACTGAGTTAAAGTTAATAAATGACCTTTTTATAATTTTAAGCCCTTATGAAGCAGGGTTATTATTAACTAAAACTATTAAAAACACTTTCATTAATTGAAATAACGTTGACATACAATTATAATAATTATTAAAAGTAAATTTAATTTATTTGAAGTATAAGTTAAAACACCCAAATTATTAACTGGACAAAAAAAGTATAAATTAAATACAAAAAACAAAATAAAATTAACAAAAACTTATAATGTCCTCTGTAAAAACCTTTAATTCTAATATGTCAACAAACAATACTTTTAGTGGATTCTTAATTAAATATTACCTCTTTTGCATATTTAAAAGAAGCTAAATGTTGTAATGTACTATGATTTATTAAATGTATAGTGATATCTATTAGTTAAACCCTCACCATATTCACTTATGTCACCAGTCCTGCATAAAGAGCCGCGACAGTTGTGTCTGTGTCTGCTGGAGATCGGACGCATCGTCTCCAGGTAAGAGAACCGGCTCTGATGATCCCGCAGGTGACTGATGTCAGGGCGTGCTTTGGGGTCAGAGGTCAGGGGCTGCTTTAGGGGATTTAAAGTTGGGTGGAGGGGCAAATTTGTGTGGATTTCACAGGGTTTAAGTGAATTGGCTTCAGTTCTGTTGTGCTGTAGAGAATCTGAAAGTATAGAGTTTCTAACTGTGTTAGAACACAACCGCGACTGTAAGTTAAGGATAATGTATAATGTAAAGGGATCTATTTTGCAATAATAACCATCTGAATCTATATTACACTAAAACTTTTTTATATAAATTTGACGTGTGAGGAAATCAGCAGTCATTTATGCAACTGAATGGTCATTATACACAAATATTGAATTGCATACATAACATGATTAGCTGGTGAAAGGTTAGGATTTACTGTTAGGACAGTGTGTTGATGGGGTGTTTTGTTTTTTGGTTTAGGTTTGGGATCGAGCCTCCGGTTTTGGTTAAACTGGAGAAGGAAATTGAACTGGAGGAAAGTCTAACGGTGACGGATCACTCGTCTCCAGTGAAAACATTCACTGTGTGCTGTCAGCATGGAGCCCTGTATCACGCCGTGAGTATCACACACACACACACACACACTGAGATCAGCGTTTTAGTTTGAGTTGAAGCATTGCCTTGGTCTTTTTATAGTTTGTATGCAGTATGTATAGCTGCAAAAAAATGGCAATTTTCTGTATGCATGCATTATCCAAATGACAACCTGCAAAATGTGCAGCATACGTCAGTACACACACTGTTTGTGTGTGCGTGTGTGTGTGTGCACTGATTTGGATGGTTTATGAGGACACAAACTTATAACCCTGGCAATCATCTGAAATATTTAAGAAAACCTGTTTGATTTGTTGGATTTTCCTCAATGATGAGGCTTTGCTATTGTCTGTTGAGTGTCTAAACAGCAGCTGTTGTTCAGAGACATGTTTCACATGGGGAACAATTTTGCCCATTTTGTCTCTCAGCCCTAATAACCAGCGGGACACACTAATTTCCATCTTGCAAAAATGAGCGAATTTTCCCTTCATTTCACCCAAACAAACTCCGCTTTTTGTAGGATCATGCGGACCAGGATGACCCTCGCTGTAACTGCTCACAGAAGTTTTCCATCGAGTATCTGTCTGAAGGACGCTACAAGCTCGGAGACAAGATCCTGTTCATCAGGGTAGGAGCAGATTTTGGGACCGTTTTACAAGTCACTATAAAAGTGGAAGTAGCAACAGTCTGAGTGTAAATATCAGAAAAGATTCAAATGTGGGGCTGGGCTTGGTTATATTTATCACTTGTTGATTGGATGTGGGCGTTGTTTTTTTAAAAAGTGGAGGCGGGGTTTAATTGCCTCTTGATGTTTAGAGCTATGAAACCCCGCCTCCACCGGATGATCCAGTTATGATATTTTCATTAAACATTATGAGGTCCAAAAGAAATATGCATTTATATGTTTCATTTAGAAAGTAGAAGCATTTCATGCCTATTTTAAACAGCAATGGTACATTCTGCTAAAATCACATTGCAGAATAGCAGATAAACCTTATGCAAACATACTCATCTGAGTGCACTTTCCTCATGTTTTTATTTTACTGTAACAATCCACTTAATCCAATCTAGTTTTTTAACCAGCACGTGCTGAACTGTCATAATTCACACACACACACACACACACACACTTATCCAGATGATAAAATATTGCCGTTACACTACATGCCAATAAAACAAGTGTTTTTGGAAGTGATGCACCGAAAATATTCGGCCAAAAATGGGGCTGAAATCATCTCTTCCATATTTCTGCTAATTATAGCATGAAGTAAACATGAATGGACATCAAAAAGTTCCTGAAAATGCTTCATGTCTCATGTAATCAATCAGTTAGTGTTTCATCCACAGAAAGAACCTCTGAAAAGCCATTCAATATCATTAAACTCATTAGTCAGTTAGTAAACATAACTACAGAGAGGAGCATTATGACAAAAATATGCACTATATTACATATTCATCATAATTTTACTTAACCTGTTGACTTCAGTATGTACTAATATGCATAAATCTGTCATGAAAACAAGATTTTCAACAACAAATTGGAGTTGAAACATAATTATATAATTATTATTTATGAAATAATTTTGGTTTCAGTTTTTTTTTTTTTTAAATCAACTTTATTTTCGGTTTTAGGCTGAATAAAAACCTTTACCTACACCTTAGATTTTATTTGAGCGTTGAGAATTAAGTACATTTGATTGTTAAATATACTTTCATTTTCATTTCAATAAAAATAAATTTTGATGCATCACTAGTATTTAATTCTGAGTGTGCTTCCTCTCTTAGATGCTCCATGGGAAGCATGTGATGGTGCGTGTCGGTGGAGGTTGGGACACTCTGAAAGGGTTTCTGTTAAAATACGACCCCGACCGCGTGCTGCAGTTCACCACTCTAGAGCAGAAGATTCTAGCCTATCAGAAAGGCCCGTCTGGCTCAGGCCCCGCCCACACAGTGCAGGCCGCGCAGCCCCCCACGATGGACCCCATCGCAGCCGTTAACCTCCTCCCATCCTCATCCTCCACGACGTCTGTGTCCAAATCCAACCCACACACGCCCTGCGGCGTCACCCTGTCGCCCGCTTCCACGCCCTCAATGCCTCGTAAGGCTTCTGCACCCAAGAAGATTTTCCACACACCCACAGCTTCACCGAGAACCACTCCTCTTTCGTCGCCCGCCCCGAAAAGAAGCCCACTTCCCCAGACAAGGGTTTCCCAAAAAGCCCCTTCAGCCAGCTCCAGGACCAAACTGCACCTGCGTGGGTCTCCGTCTCAACCCCGCAGTCCCGTCTGTCCCGAACCCACCTGCAAGCTGCCCAAACCTTCAGCCGCACCGAAAACCATCCAGCGCAACGCCCGCCCGCCTCCGGCCCCTGTCCGCTCGCTGATCGCCCAGAGACGCCCTCCTTCCCCTGCCTCCGCCCTGCACTCAGATTCCAGGAAGGGTTATCCTGGTTCCCCTCGCTTGGCTCCGAATGACCCCAAACAGACGATTGCTCTCGCAAAACCTTCTGTGAAATGCAAGATTAAATCTATAGAGCAGAACACCGTCGTCGTGTCTGTCAACATTAAAACGACCAACAGGAAACCTCTAGTCAGCGGTAACCCTCCCGTCCAGAACAGCGCCTCTAAACCAGCGCCTACGAGCTCTGGCCACAAACACATGGCACGGACTAAACCCAGCCAACGTGACCAACCCTACTTTGAGATGAACAGTAAGAGAAGGGGAAAGAACTAAGAACTCTGGGATATTTATATGGATGCCACATTAAAAAAAAAAAAATTTTTTATTTCATTTAAGTGAAAATGAGGCTGTGATGTGTGCTGTCCATGTAATTCAAACATTGACAACATGTTTTATTAAAGGCGAAGCTATGAAAATGAGACTTAAACATGCTGCACATCTGTCTGTAACGGCCTCGTTTTCATTTAAATTAAATATGACATCATCTGTTTTCTCGGCATCTGCCAAAATGTTCCTCTCGAGCTAAAAAAATCATCAGGATATGTCTGGAAATTGATACATTTTATATTTAAAAAAATGAATACGGTTTTAATTTCATCTTCAGCTACTGTAATTATCGTTATTTTAGCTACGCAAGCTTTTATAGGTTTAGTTTAATTGTTTAAATTCAAGCACGGTTATCTACAAACTCATATCACGGTCAGCATCGTTTAAGGTATTTGAAGTCAGTTCATGTCTGTTACGTGATCTGATTTGACTCCCCATTAGATTATAAATGGATCAGCATCATTTATTAATTCCACAAATCATGTATTTGCTGTATGTCAATGTATTCTGTCGTAAAGCAGTAAGTGTGTGTGTGTGTGTGCAGAATAATGTCTTCATGTATGATGCAGATGCAGGGTGTTCAGATCATGTGCACTGATCTGTAACACTTGCAAATGTCTGCTTTTCTGTTTCCACTTCATATTTACATTAAGAGCACTCTTACTGTATTACATAAGAAACACATACAGATGGAAATCCACTCCTGTGTTTCAGCTCTTATCAGACACCCCATAATATCCAGAAATACCTCTCTATGGCAACCAAATTGAAATTAATGTTTGAATTTCGAGTGGCATCATTTTACAGAACCTTTTAAAAACTATTTAAGATTATTTAGGGATTATGTGCCTTAGATTTGTGCTTGTTGGAATAAATGTGTGGTTTATTATCAAGACTTTTTTTTTTGTCAGGATGGTTAGTTTGGAAGGAACTGCGGTTTAATTTGTATGTTTTAAGTTGGTCGATCAGCCAGCTGTTATTAAATGAAATGCTACCTCCTTTATATTACGCCACACAAATACTACTGACTCAGTCATGTTCATAAACACCTGAGCTTTTATTACTGTCCAGAACAATGCTTAATATTTTCCAGTTTGTGGCCTATACTAAATATACATTTTATGTGTAAGGGTAATTGTTCTCTTTGTTTTTTCAGATTAATTATATTTTTGTGCATCAGATTGTGTGAGAGATATTTTTCCAGCACTTTAAGAAAATGTTTTGAATGTATCTTATTTTCTTTGTTTTGTTCATTTGTGCTCTTTGCATTCTGTCAAATAAAGATCTATATGGTGTATGATTTTTAGCCTACTTGAACGTGGATTAATTCAGAGTAGCAGGTAAATTAAGATTAATCTGGCATTGTGTACATATCAGGATGATATTAAAGTGTGATGCAGTGAAATCCAAGCAGCTGAAGTGTTTCAGATAAAACATGTACCCCCGGTTTCACAGACAAGGCTTAAGCTAGTCCCAGACTAAAATGCATGTTTGAACTGTCTCAGCTGAAAATATCTTGCTCTGACATATCTTAACAAATGTCAGTGTCATTGTTCTGTGTCAAGATGCACACCTGTAATGTTTTCTTCTAAGGCATTTTTGTAATAGTCGCTTTAATATCTTAATTTAACTAAGGTCTAGTCCTGGCTTAAGCTAAGCCCTGTGTGTGAAACCAGGCCGTAGTTTATTTTAAGACAACAAATTCATAAATGATAACAATTACAGAAAGTATTTAAATTAATAATACTCCTTCACATGAAAATATTTTCATCAAGGTGATCAACATCTTTCCAAAACATTTTTTTTTTTTTACATGTCAGACCACTATTGAATATGATTATAAATTGAATATATGAAGTAACACTGAATGTATAAGTATAATAAAAAGTAAATATAGGCTAAAGAAGAGAATCATTAAGAATAACTCATGTATAAATGAATATGAAAAATATAACAACATTGAAACTTGCATATACCACATTGAAAATGAGATTCACTACAATACATCAATATCTTCTCGAATATTATAAATAATAATAATAGCTCATGTGTGTGATGGTGCTGCAACCTAGTGGCTAAAAAGACGAACTACAAGCTCAGGGTTTAAATACATTTTAGATTTGACCAACCAATGCAATCTAATTAGAAGTGTATACCAGGAAACTATTTTTTTTTTAATACTTGAAATAAAATAAACGCTAACTGGAAAATATAAAGAAAACTTTGTATTTGTAATGTAAATGTGTGGAAAGTTTTTCAGTCAGGTGTCGAGGCAACATTTCCATTCTCTTCAACTCTTCAAATACCTAAAACTGAAACAAAAATAAATATGATCTAGACATTTTAAAACAGAAACATTAATAATTATTAAAACAACAAAATTACTGAAAAACATTACAAATATGACTATTAATATAGTATCTCAGTGATGCTAAAATAACAATGGTTTATGCCCACGTGCATTTTGATGTGAAGAATTAATGTTTATTTTCAATTAGCATGCAGATGCATTTCAGAATCTATCAATGTGTTTCTTAGGCAAATTCTAGCATTGGTATATGTTCTTGGTTTAACCGTGGAAATTTTAAACAGACAATTTTCGATGCTTAACCACATGATGGCGAACTCTATCCACTTTTATGGATTATATCTGGCTACTTACAGCTTGTCTTTTCCCCTCCTAAACTTTCATTTGCTACTTAATATCTAGGCTTGTCTGAGTTTAAGCACAGACTGGATATATCACTCTGTTTTGCTCGTGTATCCATCAGATGATAGACTAATGCTAAACAGATTAAGTGGACAATCTGTCTTATGTCTAATAACTTCTCTTATGATGCAAGCTAAACTCTTCCTCAGTCTTTATGTCTGTGCATTTCTGTTTCCTTCCTGATTTATATATTTATGATATAATTTTAAAGAGATTGCATTTACAAAAAAAAGCATACTGATCACAAGATGATCATATTTGACAATTTCCATCACATTTCTGGGCCTTGACATTTTAAAATCCTCTCGATGTTTCTAGGATTCCAGGTAAAATAATGCATGGTTTGTACAGCTATACCATCTGAAATTCTTAGAAAATATAAATCTACACAACTTTAAAGTACACGATTTTATTAAAACACGGAAGCGGATTATAAAGCGAACTGGGTTTACAAATCTAAAAAAGCAGAAACAGTCAGATATCTTCCAGAGAGAAGATAAAATGATTCCTCGTCAAGTTATTTTAAATATATGATATAAATCTAATCTAGCTTGATAAAAATAGGTTTATTCGTGCGCGTTCACTCGCGCAGCGCTCGAGCTGCGTCAAACTTGGTGCGCGCGGACGACGGCTCAACATAGCAGCGCCCCGCAGCAAAACGCATCCCAAACTCGCTCGAAATAGCGCTAAAAACGACAGAAAATTCAGTTTCCTCGAACTGTTATTATCGTCTGCTTGACAAAATGGGGTCTTTCGCGTCGTCTCCGCCATTTTGTGTCAGAATAACTTGTGAGAGGGGTGCGTGTAATGGTTGAATGTAGTCACCCCGTGTCGTTTATATCCGCCCGGCGGGTGTTGCAAGGGACCGGGAGTAAATTACTGTTCATCCGCTGCGACAAAGCGCAGATTGTACTCCTTTAAATGCAGACATCATGGTTTGATCTTTTCCCCACAGACGTGAAAATAACCAAATGATTTGTCATCAGCTGTGTTTCTTTTAAAAGTAATGCATTACAAAAAGTATCTAATTACATTACTTTGTTACTTTTTATGCAAAGTAATGCGTTATGTTACTTTTGCATTACTTTTTGTCATCTGGTTTGGCCTCTGTTTTTTTATCTCAATAACACAAATTTTATGTTTATCTGAAGACATGTTTCTTATTATTATAATATTTTTTTAACATGTATGACAGTCCATCATTTGCCAGGGAGCAAGACAATAATGTAAAACATTTTCACAAATTGACAGTTTTTTTTCAGCTTTCTCATTAGAAGAATCAGAAATCATACACATATAGAGATTATATCTTCAAGAAAAATTCTAAAGGAAGGCTTTCACTTACAAAATTTACATGCATGTATAAAATATTTAGCCTTCTGTTTAAAACATCTGACTCTTCACTATTAGTATGGTTGATCATCGAAGGTCAGCAGCAAAGACGTTGGTCAATAAAAAGAAATTAAATACATAAAGGATATTTGTGCACTCTCTGAAAATCATTTACAAGGTACAAAATCTGTCACTGGGTCGATACCTCTTCAAAAGGTACAATTCTGTTGTATATTAGTACCCCAGTGACAGCTTTTGTACCTTTTTTTCTGATAGTGTATTATTTAACACGCTTGCGTCATGTCCTGAGTTTGCATTTGATTGTTTTTATTCATTTTGAGGAATATTTAATCTGTTTTTTGCTATAGTGAGAATAGTGATTAAATACATGTTGGAATTTAGTCTAGAACTACAGTAACATCATGTTTACACAATGCCTTTGTGTACTTACTCCAGATTTATCTCAACATGTGGACAGCAGAGCTATCAGTCAGTACATGAGAAAACATAGTAACCAGTGTTACTTATTTGAAAAAGTATATATATATATATATATATATATATATATATACCTAAATGCACTATTGTACCAGCAGTCACTATTTTTTGCCATCAACGTGATTACTCATTCTATGAAAAAAAAAATCAGTTATTGTGAATTCGTATATTTATGCTAGACACCTTAAAGATAACATGTACCAAAAATTGTTGTAAATAAAGCCTTTTGTATTGAATCTTTGATGCAGCAATGGTGCAAACGTGAATTAAAACTGCTCTGCTCATGTGACATCTTGCACTAACCATGTGGCACTGCACATGTTTAACTGAGACCCTTTGTTTTTTCCAAATTTGCAGGAAATTCACTAAAACGCTTTATAAATTAAAACTCAAGTTAGTAGATGACACATGGCTTTGTTTTAAATATATGAGTATACTGAAAATCTATTAATTTGACTAAATCTAGTTCATTGTGGGGATAGAAAACAGTAAACATTTTGTATGTCTCAAGTTTTTTTATTTTCATGACGTTAAACTGTCATTTCCCTTCCCCCAACCGACGCTCAGGGCTGGTACTCTTGTTTAACTGTGTGGCGGAGTTTCGCGACCCTCCCTTCGCTTCAGCGAGCTCCGTCTATTGTTCATGAGCGGCGCTGTGGTGGGTGCAGTACCGACGCTTGCCTACTGAGGGCGCCGCGGAGCCGCGCGGCCTCGGGTCTTTTTGTCTGAACTGGATCCCGCTGCCGCTTCACAGTGTGCGCGATTAAACCGGAGCCGCGTCCGTCCCGCACTGTCAAAAAGCCCACTCCAAACCCCAACACAAGCGCAGCCGGTGCCGTTGTTTTCCCGT
The DNA here is from genome assembly GCF_963082965.1 of Carassius carassius. Lineage (NCBI taxonomy): Eukaryota > Metazoa > Chordata > Actinopteri > Cypriniformes > Cyprinidae > Carassius > Carassius carassius. Next base: position 970,832 of record NC_081776.1, on the reverse strand, counting down.
GCAGCCATGAGCGGTGCAGCGCTGCCGTTGGACTGAGCTCGCTCTGGTTCGCGTGCTGTTTGCGCTGCCGTTGGAGCAGGGTTTCTCTACTCTCATCTTCCGTCGTTTCATTAACTTTTCAAACACGCAGCCGCGCCGGAGCGGAGCGGACCGGAGCATGGGATCCCCGGACTCTTAGGAACCGAATCTGAATTTCGAATTTCAGCGAAACGATGGCGAACTCGACGGGGAAAAACCTCCCCGAGCCGCGGAGGAAAGGACAGGCTTTCCTGGACGAGCTGCGGCAGTTTCACCTCAGCAGAGGGTGAGCGGGAATCTCGCTCTGATTATAACTTGGATGACCGGTGAGGGGTCCGTACGACTCACGGGAACTCATTCGACTGTTTTTCTCCACAGATCTCCGTTTAAAAAGGTTCCCGTGGTGTGTGGGAAGGAGCTGGACCTGGGCGCTCTGTATATGAGAGTGGTGTCTTTAGGGGGCTTCGCAAAGGTAACGTTAAGTTCCTCACACACACACTAAACTTAACATTTCTCATCTCACACACTCTTCCAGCGCGGTTCGGCGGATCTGTGTGCGGTTCTGCCGTACATCGGCCTGTGTAAGTGTGTGTGTGTGTGTGTGTGTTGTGTAGTGTGTGTGTGTGTATGTTGGTCCCAGACGCGCGCACACACACACACTTCCACACACACTCACTTCAAAATTACCGGGCGGCTTTTACATCGATAACCCGGACCAAGACTGAGGCATCGAATCCCGTCCGGACCCGCCGTGTACATCAGCGGCTTTATCCCTCTCGTGTGGCGGAGGATTGAGCGACTGTAGGCCGCACACAGGCCTGTGTATATCGCGCTGTATATAACGTTTCAGCCGAATACCTCGCACAGATCCGCGGTCCGGGACCGGTAGACTCGGACGGGTTCGCCTCAGAGCACCATGTTTCCCAGCTAACGTTACTGGTCTGATTTATTATATCACATTGGAAAGTATAAGTTAGCCGGAGTGCTAATAGGAGTTAGCATGCACACACACATATACACACTGAACACACACACGGTCCTGCATCGGAACCGAACCCCTCTCACCTCTCTCATCACCCTACAGGTGTCCGACAAGAACCATTGGGCCGAACTGAGCGAGGATTTCAATTTCCCCAGATGTTGCTCGAATGCTGCTTTTGTTTTGAAGCAGTACTACCTTCGGTGAGTGTTTCTTATTCAGTTTCTCTCTCTCTGATCGACTCCTGCACATGTGCTCAATGTTTACAGGCGCCTCTCTGCTCCGGTTCTGACTCACAAGCGTGCGTGTCGGAGGATCGTACGCTCGTGGAGACTTTTTACAGTGTTTTTTAATTTCAGCTTTTGTTGTGTTGCTAATGCAACCCTATGTGGCAAAAGTAATCTAAATCAGGGGCTTTACACAATGATAATTTGTGCTTCTGGACTTGTATTTGAGTCACTTTTAAGGATGCATCTGTCAATTGCATTTAATTATTTTGTTTTTAATGACAGGTTCTGTATGTTTGAATAAGAGACGAAACTCCGAAACTACTTTTCTTATTGCATTTCCTTTTTATTTATAATCCAGCGTTTCTTGTGTTTCAAAATAGAAAGATTTTAAAATACAAATCAGGAGTTTTACGGCATTTAGATGGCTATTTTAGACTTTAGGCATTTGGGTAAGTTTTAAAGGTTCATCCCTCACTTGCATTGGTTTTTGTTTTCTAGGCATTTTTTGTGGTTTGCTTTTTAGTATTTTTTTTTTTTTAAAAGCTTTTTTATTTTAAAGGATTCTTGTATATTTAAATAAGAGACACAAACTGTAAATGAGGCCTTAGTTTAGATCGTTTTTTGCCATTTATTGAGTAACACATGGTTCTTTGTCAAATGCTGTAACGTAACAATACAAGTGTTTTAATTTGGAAGGATTTTCAAGTCTAAATCAGAAGGTTAGAGGGTTGTTTGGGTTACTTCTAAGGATGCATCTGTCACTTGCATTCATTTACAGGAGTCTTTTGTTTTGTAGGCGTAGTTTAGTTTTGTCATTTATCTGGTTTGAGTATTTCTTTCACAACATGCATGTGCTGAGTCCTGTATATTTAAATAAGAGACGGGAAACTTGATGAATGTTTTGGATCTGTGTTCAGACGTCAACTGTCACTTGATTTTGCCATACAGAATGTGTTTTGTGCTTTCTAGGTTATCTGTGTGTTTATGAATGTGGTTAATGGTGTTTTACAACATGTACACGGTTGATTCGTGTATAAACCACCAAAGACATAATTTCACCAGCTGCTACACATGCAAAATTGTACTGTTTTTATATATTTGTAGTATCAGTAGTGAGAAGCGTACGGCCGTAGCACTGCGGTCTGCTCTACTGCTGGTTTTCCACGTGCGTTTCTCTCTAGTTCAGTAGGTTATGAGGGGGCTGAGACAGACCGAGTTGGCAGCAGGGAGTGTTTAGGCTGTGTGGGCCGTGAGAAGGAGACGTACACCTGCCATGCAACAAACTAAACGTAATAACCATTCTGCAAAGTGTCTTTTACCATCCTCACAGTCATTGCAAGTGAGGTTGTTTGTCAGTGACGAGAGCTCAGCACGCAGAGGGATGCAGAAAGACAATCTGCTGTGTGTCTTTCTCATGAGAGATGAGATATTGCATGAGCTTTAACTGGCTTTATTTGAAGCATATGCATATTTGTATTAGATGAGTTCTCTTTGGGTTTTATTTTCAGAATCAAAGGTCTCAATGCTGCTCAATTCTGATGTAACGCTGGTTGTTTTTGAAAGAGTTTAGACAGACATGATAACTCAGAGAAAATCCAGTAGCTGTAATAAGATTTTTTTTTTTTTTTTGCAGTATTAGTTATTATGACTATACATGTAAACATTCAAAACTAGTAATGTGATTTGAGCTGCAGGTGTTTTGATTGGATCAGGATGCTGGATTGTTTTAATTACAAAAAACTTTTTCCCAAAGCTTTCCAGGTTTATCTCAAAGCCACGGAATATCTCAGGAGTGTCCCACGTGCGTCACAAGAGGGGAAAGGGATTCAGAAGATATTGCTTTAGTAGATCCTCATTTCTGTCGGATCTCACTTAGTCCAATTCACTCACCCACAAATTCTCGCTTAGCTCCAAAGCGTTTTCTCAGCTAACGCCAGTGTGAGTCTTCAGACAAAAATGAAGGATTTAATTTGTACTTGTTTCATGGATTGCAGCAGAACAGGTGTCTCCTGTCGCTTTATTTTTTTTAATGCATGTCGTATCGGAGCATGTGTGATGTGGTTCGTTCTTACCAATCATTTAATCACTTTGAACACAGTTTTGCGAATCAGTTGGTTCGGTTCATGTCAATTCATTTGACTCCTAATTGAAAATGTCCCCAGTTTTTGAGAGATATTTAGTAAGGTTTTTTTTTTTTTACAGTGTCTGTTACATGGTACATGCACTTACTAAACTAATAACAATAAATGATGCATACTTACAAACTAAAAGCCTATAGAAAGCATCATATAGTAATCAGTATAATGCAGTACTTACACTATATCAAGGACACCTTAAAATAAAGTGTAACCAAATGTTGGATCATGTTGTGATCGTTACACTTCTATTATGCGGTCTTCTCCCAAATTAATTTCCACCTCATCGTTAATTGATTTGTGAATGCTTTGTGAATCTGTTTATTTGCAGATTGAGCACCACTAACTCTTTGAATCGCATGCAAATGAGCCTCAAATGCAAATTGTCTGAACGCATAGAATATTATTTCATTCCTCTGTTCATGTCTAGCCAGACAGTCGTTGGTCTCCGATTTGTTTTTGGTCAGTTTGGTCTTAAAGAGTGTACATTTTACATGTAAATATGTAGAACGTCATGGTCATGCAGTGATAAAGTGTTTAATTTATTCTGTTTACTGTAGTATTCAGGAGCTGCATTGCATATACTCAAGTTTTAGTTCTGTTTGAAGATATGTGTTGCATAACCATTCTCTGTAGTCCTATTTGATTTTCTCCTAGACACAAATATATCCAGCAGCTCCTGCAGGTGAAACTTGACCTTTTCCTTCTGTGTCTCCAGTAGAGGGCAGTAATTCTCTGTCTGGACCTCAGAAAGCGCCATAGTTCCTCATCAGTCAGCTTCATTTCTGTATTTACATCTCCGGATTACACCGCTGATGCTGTGTTTTTTGCCTTTTAGGTTTATGAATGAAAAGATAGAAAGATCTGCCTGCCTTCAACATCTGTTTGTGATAATCGAGATCTCCGAGAGCAGGACTGAGCTGACTTAAATTGTGCATAATAAACCTGAGAATTTCTGAAGGTCGTCATTTAGTGTCTCGAGAAGCATCATTCTGTAATCAGCCCTGGGTTTGTCTGAACTCATCAGCATCTACATTAGGTTTTTTTGATTCATTGAGTTGCAGGTAGTGAATATAACGCTTCTATACAATTTAAAGCGATCGTTCAGCCAGAATATTTTTTTATTATTATTTACTCATCTTCATGTAGTTCCAGACTTGTATGACTTAAAACATAAAAGGTTATTTTGAAGAATGTTAGTAAGCAGACAGTTTCGGTTCCCAGTGACTATCATTATACGGACAATTAAAAAAAAAAAATACAGTGAAAGTTAAAGGGAACTGAAACCGTTCGATGGCCAACATTCATTAAAAAATTATTTTTGTGTTCCACAGAAACGAGCAAAAAAAAACATGTTTGGAAGCACATGAGGACAAGTAAATACACTGTTTTAACTGCAGCAAACCAGTTTTCACGTACCACCGTAATTCACATAGATTATGAACAAATTTAAATCTGACGACAGAACTCGCATTTCTCTGTTTGTCTGCTAGGTATCTTGTTCATATCAACTATCACTAATTAAAATCCTACACTTACACAGTCCAGTCAGTTGAACGTCTGTCCAGGCTTTGTGTGTCCGGTGCAGTGTGGTGTTTTCTTGTGTTTATGGAGTGCAGATATCTATTTCTAGTGTTTGTATTGTAGCACGTGGGAGGTGTGTGTGTGTGTGTAAGTGAAAGCTCATTCAGTTGAGGGAACCACTCATGAGTCATCCTCGCACACAGAGCAGGACTGAATATTACTATTTGACTCACAATATGGTCGATCCCTGATTCTCTGGAATAAACCGCTCGTGCTTTCTGACCGCCGTTCAGTATGTGTGGTTACAGAGCTGTGTGAGGTGAAGTGTTCAGTTATCTTGGGTTTTTAGTGGGGATTTAATCAAGTATGACGTTTGTTAGGTTGCAGACTTTTGCATGTGAGTTTTCTCTTTGCGTTTAATCTTTCCAGTTAATCGTGTGTCAATGTCTGTTTGTCGTCTTGTCAAATCTTTATTGAATAATGTGTAAGGTGCAACTTCAAGGAATAGTTTACTAATGAAAATCGGCAGAAAATGTGCTCACCCTCAGGCTATACAAGATGTTCCTTCATCAGATCTGGAGAAATGTAGCATTGCATCACTTGCTCAGCAATGAATGCTCTGCAGTGAATGGGTGCCATCAGAATGAGAGTACAAACAGCCGATAAAAACATCACAGTAATCCACACCAGTCTGGCACTTAATGTCTTGAGAAGAGAAAAGCTGCATGTTACATACAAATGCCAATAGATTTTCTCAGTCCCTGAGGTACGGAGGTTTGTTTGTGTGTGTTTTGCTCATGGAAATGAATGACATTCGCACATTATCTCTCCAAACAGTCATCTAAATGCAGAAACCGATGTCTGCTTATTTCAAAAACGCTATAAAATGTGTACAATACTCCGTGCTCACTGGTCAGTGAATAAATGGATTAAGGATCTGGATATTTCATGTCTCTTAAATTTCCCCTGAGATCGTGATAGTGTATCTATCTGTCTGTCCTTTTGTGTGCTGATGTCTTTTTCTGGTCTCTCTGCAGCTATCTAGAGAAGTATGAAAAGGTGCATCACTTCGGAGAGGAAGATGAAGAAGTGCAGCCGGGGAATCCGAAACATTTGCTTCCGATTGGTGCAATACCCACGTCATACAACTACCAGCAGCACACTGTATCAGGTACAGATGAGCCCTGTCTGCTTCTCTGAAACACACACACACACACACACAGATGGCTCAAAGGGTTCGTGTGTGTTGGAGCTGCACCTGTGAAAACTCTTAATGCCTTGAAGGAAACCGTACTCCTGCCACTGCGCTCCTTTCAGAGAGACAGATGATATTTCCCTTTACATAAGGACTGGGGTAGGTTTTAGTCTCACTATATGAGGACTTAAACATGTGAACTTCATTTCCAGAGCTTCTCTGAGAATCATTTCATTAACCTTACTGATTAATTTGATTAAAATTTCATCAGATACACACAAACTCAAAGATCTTTATGACAGACTGCTAAAATGAGAAGTTTAATTTGAAAAAATGAGTAGAATCTACTTCTCAAAGTAATAATAATACATACATTTTGTATTAGTTTTGGTTTCTGAAAGCATATCCACAGTAACACAATTTTTCATCCATTTTTTTAAATGTAACAAACCCCCGATGTGCAGCACTTTTGGGAAAGGAATTGTTTATTTGATTTAAATGATAAAAGATTTGGACCGTATTAAATATTGTTCCTGCGTTTGCCATGAATATTGTCTTATATGGCAAAAAATCATAACCACAGTTTTCCATAATACATTTGTATTAAACCATAAAGCACAGAATCCAGAAAAATGAAAACCGATGACACTGAATTTCAGAAAAAATAAAACATTTCATAGGGATCTGTTGTATAACTTAATCTAAAGGCTGCATTATAATGGTTAAGATTTGGTTTAGGGGTAAGTTTAGGCTTATTTACCCAAGTGCTTCATTAAGTACATTGTATGCACATGCAGAACAGGATTGTAAAATAAAGTGCAATCGATATTTCCTAACTCCTCTATATGCTGATGTAGATCTTTTTGGGAGAAGTGAAGTTTACACATGAGGTCTGAACAACCAGATGCATTCACACTTGACTGAGTCTAGTTTTGTAAGAGTCTCGAGACACGCTCACAAAGAAATGTAACACAATTTAGCTTTTGCTTATCCTTTGTTTGACAGACTATCTCCGCCAAAGTTATGGGCTGTCGACGGAGTTTGTCCCTCCATCTGATTACAACAAACTGGTGCTGTCTCTCCTGTCCGGGCTCCCGAATGAAGTGGACTTCGCCATTAACGTGTGCACGCTCCTGTCCAACGAGAGCAAGCACGCCATGCAGCTAGAAAAAGAGCCCAAACTCGTCACGCTGCTGCTGGCACACGCGGGAGTCTTCGACGACTGTGCGTTTAACACTGCGGCTACTAGAGGATTTGCACTTTGGGAATGCATGTGTGTGCTAACGTTACATATGTTTGTCTTTCAGCATTAGGCAGCTTTTCTGCTTTATTTGGGACAGACTGGCAGGAGAAAACATCACGGGACTTTGTGAGGGTAAGAGACGATGATGTCATCATGCATTTCTTGCTTGCTTTCTGTTCTCACGCTCTTAACGCTCTTATTTTCTTGTCTTCATAGTTTTGGAAAGATGTCATTGAAGACAATGAAGTGAAAGATCTCATCTCAGACAACAGCTGCACACCCCAAAGTATGTGGCTGTTTGCGTCCTGGCTACTCTTGTTTCATGTGATGTGGTGAATAGTAGTTTCACTTTGATTAGTTGATATGTTTTAACCAAGCATTATTTAACACTGAAGTGTGCATTGTGTGTTTTTCAGATGGAGTGGAGATGAGGGATGTCTGCACTCCTCTCTTCCACCCGACACGTGCTGTAGGCATCGGAGACATCGAGGGCCAGCGGGTGTTGCAGGTGGCAATGATTCTGAGGAACTTGTCCTTCGAGGAGGCCAACATCAAACTCCTGGCAGCTAATCGCACATGTCTGCGCTTCCTCTTACTGTGTGCACACTGCACCTTTATCCAGCTGCGGCAGCTGGGTCTCGACACGCTCGGCAACGTCGCTGGAGAGGTTAGTCCTCAAACTACAAGGTCTTAATAGAGTGCTGAAATTACGACTTTTTTTGTCGGGCCAGCATGTAAGTTTGCATCACCAATATACTCTTAAAAAAAAAAAGGATTTTTCCATCCATTGGCTTTTGGATAATTGCTGAAAATAAGCTCTGTGAACAAAAATTGTTTATAATACTTGCATGTTTTTTTGGTTTGGGATATCACAAACACCCTCAAAAATTGTCAACACTGTCAAACCTGAATCCATTTTACAGTTTTTAATCTGAGGCAAACATAGGTTTTTAAATTGCTCTTTTATATTATTTCAATTTGTTTCTCACCATAAAAACAGCCAAAGAAGCTGGCATGATATTAAAACACCAGCTAACATGTTTCACTCATCATGATAATCTTACACAACTACCCTAATTTGACAATTTTGTATTTAAAAACATTTTCATTTTTAGTTTAGGGCTGTCACTAATGATTTTTTTTTACTTAAAATACAGGCAATAATATTTGGTTCAAAATAAAATAATCAAAAGCAAGTAATCATATGGTTTTATGAAACAAAACAGCTTAAATACACAAACAGTATAATCATAACTTATGTACATTATGTATTATATCAAATGCCATCCGTCTGTTTGTCCTTTTGTTCCAGCTTCAGTTGGATCCAGTTGATTTCCGAACAACTCATCTGATGTTTCACACCATCACGAAGTGTTTGTTGTCACGGGATCGTTTTCTCAAAATGAGGGGTTAGTGTGTTTTTGGCTGAACCATTTGTGCAGTAAAACATACAGTTTTCTGTGAGAGTTGCCAATTATTTCCAATGCATCCTGCAGCCATGGAAATTCTCGGGAACCTGAGCAAGGTGGAGGATAATGGCGTTCTGATCTGCGAGTATGTGGATCAGGAGTCTTACCGAGAAGTCATCGCCCTCCTGACGCTGCCGGACATCATGCTGGTCATCTCCGCGCTCGAGGTCCTGTACCAGCTGGCCGAGCTCGGAGAGATCACGTGCTCTAAAATCTCCTCTGTCGAGAGAAGCATAGGTACACGTTTACACAATTCAGTAAACAATTTCCTTCCAAAACCGTGCATTTGTTGTGATGTTTCAGACTGAAAATGTGGTTGCACCACTAACCGTCAGGAGCTGTGAACTGACATGGTTTGCATGTTCATGTGTCAGATCTTCTAGTGCGGTTGGTGTCAGTGGACCTGCACACGTTCGGACCAGACGCCCTGACGGCAGTAAAACTCATCGAGCATCAGGCCTCGAGCAGTCAGGTCTCAGAGGTTCGGCCGCAGCTTGTCGAGCACGCTCCACAACCCACGCAAGGCACTCCTGGCGCCGGTAAGTGTACTATGCATCCGCTTTCTGTGTGTGCTAGAGATGAGCAAAGATACATAATCAAACATCACAGGAAGTACTCTCTCTTTTAATAATTTTAATATTAACAGCAATTATTATATGATGCAGTCACACTTGTAGCAATATTATTTAGTTCTGTTTAAAGTAATAACAATGCTATGCATAATAACATACAACTAACTGTAAACCAACCCTCATCCTGACCTTAAAGTAAGTGCATATAGTTATTTACAATGATTCATTATTAAAGGTATAGTTATACTTTAACAGGCGAATGAAGTGGAAACCAAAATGCACATTTGCATCATGTCAGAACTCATTGTCTGTTACACATTTTATTGGATTGTAATAAGTCTACTCCTCCTTTATACAGTGGAGTTTATTTCACAAAGAAAAAAATCTTACTGACCCCCAAATTTTATATAAAGTTTTTTTGAAGGTAACTTTACCTCAAAATTCATTAAAATTCGTGGAAAATAGTTTGTTTTTTTGCACCGTTATGATAAAGTGCAAAAGTAGATTCCCTCATCAGTGCTTTTGATATGATCACAAAATAGGAGATACTGTTAAATAGATGTTGTTGTTTTAAGTCTTAAGGTAGGGTATAAAAATATCCCACCAAAAAAAAATCTGTATGAAAAGGTGAGTTGAAATTGAAAATGAATGAGGGAAGAGTTCATGTAATTAGTTTTTACAGTGTGTTTGCATCTGTTTGTTTGTAGTGAACAGGGCGCCTGTGCAGTCTACGCCTCCGCCTGGGATTGTGGAAGTAGATGGAGAGAAATTCACAAATCAGTGGTAAGATTTACTGTCTTTCCTTCATGCATTTCTCAAATCTGTTATGTGTTCTAGTGTATTATGAATGCTTTCTGCTCTTGGTAGGCTAAATGCTCATTTCGAGGTTCATCCAGACGGTTCGGTCTCTCGCTCTGAGATGTACTCTGAATACCTGGCGACCTGCAGCAAGATGGCACGTGGTGGCGTGTTAACATCCAATAACTTCTACAAATGCCTGAGGTGAGATTAACGGGACTGCTGTGAAGTTGTACTTGTGGTGTCCCAAATGGTAAATGAATGCTGAAACTCGTCGCTGAAACGTAAAATCAACGCTGTGCTTGTGTGTTTCTCAGGACGCTGTTTCCTAATCACACAGTGAAGCGTGTGGAGGACACACGGCTGAATGGACAGGCTCAAATCCACGTGGTTGGTGTGCGGAAGAGGCCGATTCCTCTTCCCGTCCAGCTTTATTATCAACAGCAGGCCAGTCCTGCACCAGTTCTCAAGCACGAAACCCCTTCAGAAACCCCTCAGCCCCTGTCAGGTAGAAATACACTTTTATTATTGGTTCAAGAAATCTCGTTCTAGCAAGAGAGAGATTTCAACTACACTTGATCTTGGGTTTAAACCCTGGTAAAAAGCCCATTTTAACTGGTTTAAATGTTTCGTACTTATTATAAACCGAATCTAGCACTGTTTTTGACACACTGGTTTATTTTTTTCGCATTTTTACAGACTCTGAATTGTGGTGTGAAAACTATAGTGTGAAAATATGAAAGTTATAGGGAGTTGTTTAGCAATAGACAACCATAATCATAAACCTCATTAAATATTCATTCACTTTTAAAAGACTTCATGCAACAAGTTGAGTTTATATGTTTACAAGGTTATTAAATAAGAATATTAACCTTGTGCTATATGAAATCATTTTTTTATTTTTTCCAAATACTATTTTTTTTCTGTTTTTCTCAATTTCTTTTTGTATGTTTTAATCAAAAATTGCACATCAATTGAACTTGTAAAATTTTAACTGTAATAGCGCCTTATCAAATATGTTGAATTTTTTTGGCAAACGAAGTGCTGCAATTGTTTACGGTTTAAAACATGGATAGGAAATTTGTGTTATTGTTTGTTAGTCCTTAATGTATTACTATTATTACTTTGTGATGAAGCAGTCTTTTTGCAGTTTAACATTTACAAACACTAGTCATTTTCGTGATTTGAATAAGTGTGCAGGAATATTTTGATTTATTCATCCAAATTTTGCCAAATTCTTTGTTATACAGCAAATTCCATTTTTATGGCTGGATTCTGCCCATGTTTTCTGCATCATGAAAATCATAAGACCCTAGTTAACCCCATTGTGCGGTGCTGAACTTGAACACCAGATTTAATTTACCCAGCTGTAAGAATAAAACAAAAGTCCATAGTGTTTAATGGGTCTAGCTAGTCGCATTTATAGCTCATTTGATCTTTCTTGTTTGTCCTTGCAGCGCTGCCTCCTGGTGTGGGAGGTCAGCTTGTCCGGGCACCAGCACTAAGCCTTACTGCCGGACAGGCAGCACCACAGGTGGCCTTCACCATGCACCGAACATTGCACACCAACGCTCCCAGTGCTCCTGCGCCAGCCCCAACTGTTCCACGACTACCCATCAACCCGCCAGGACAAGCAGCACTTCCTCCCCCTTGCCCTCCTGCCACCGCCCCAGTTCCCATACGACCCAATGACATTCTCAAAACAGCCATGATCCAGAGCTCCATCCCCACAGCCACCACTGCACCTGCTGTTCCCAACCACAGCGTCTCACCTACCCACCAGCCCTTGCTCCATCACACTCCCGTTACACTGATCCAGCAGGGTCCATCGCCCCAGGGACACGTATTTACAGGTCGAGTGCAAGGTGTTGGTCCCTCTGTGGCCCAACAGCGCCTGCAAGCCCCTCAGGGACAGCAAGGTGCCCCTTCCCAAGAGTCTGTAATGCTCGCACCGCCTCAGTATGTCAGTGCATCTTGCACTTCGCTGGTGGCAGGAGGTCAGGTCATGACTGTCTCAGGCGTGACTAGCAACCGCGTCACATTTCAAAATATCGCCCCCAAACCTGCACCACTAGCCCAGTCGCCACAGCCTCAACCTCCACAACCGCAACAGCAAAGCTTAGTCATCGTCAGTCAGAATCAACAACACAACTCTGCATTCGCCCCAGCCATCCATCAAATCGTACTGACCAACCCCAGTCCTCAAACCATCCAACCGCAGCCCACGCAGTCTCCCGCTTCCCCGAATGCACCGATCACTAACCCCGCCCCCATGCAGCAAGCCCCACCCAACACCGTTAGCCATATGCTGTCTCTCAAGCGCCAGTTTCAGCAGACTCCGCCCCCTCCTCCTCCCCCAGCCCAACCTACCTCCACAGAATCCAGTCTGATTAAACAGTTACTGCTTCCGAAACGTGGTCCCTCCACCCCAGGTGGAAAACTCATACTCCCTGCTCCGCAAGTTCCTGCTCCTGTGAGCACAAGAGCGCCAAGCCCGCAAGTCGTATACCAGGTGACCAACAGCTGTCCAGTGGCATCTCAACCGCAGTTAAACATGCAACTAATGCAGAGCCCCTTGCAGGCGACTGGTGCTGTTCCCATCTCCATCCTCCCAGGGCAGATCATCTCCACCTCCACCCCTGGCACCCTTCTGCAGGCTTCACCCAGCAACCAAGTTACCTTCACAGTAGTGCCAAACTCTGGCTTTCCCGGCCAGGGAGTGCAAACCCCGCCCACAATCGGCCTGCAGTTGACTCCGCCTCTGCCAGTTGCAGGAGCCACGCCCATTCCACCTTTCCAAGGAGACAGAATCATCTGCCAAAAGGAGGAGGCGGCCAAGGACGCCACAGGGCTGCACATCCACGAGCGCAAGATCGAGGTCATGGAGAACAACTCAGTCACCGACGGTTCGGCCAAAGCCAGCAATGGTGAATCCGCAGAGGTCGACGGACCTGCGACAAAGCTGCTCAATGGGAGGAAGTTTGACTCAAGTCTACCTCCATACCACTCAGGGAACAGCCAGGCAGAGGCGCTGAACGGCCCTGTGGCACAAGGCGGCGACAGCCCTGGAAAACAGACGCCCTCTGACCCTAAAAAGCTAATGGTGAATGGGGTGTGCGACTTAGATCGATCGGATGCCACCCACCCGGGCAAAAACATTCCAAATCACAAGGCTTCCAAACACATGGGGAACGGCGAGGTGTTGTCGCCTCAGAAAGCGCACGGGCCTTTCGGCCTCAAGGACTCTGTTGCTGCTCCTCAGCAGGACACTGCCAAAGCAGAGCAGGCCAAACGCTTGGCCAACGGGCCCAGCCACGGCGCGGAGATCTCCAACGGCTCCAACTCAGAGACATTGAGCCTGAGGCAACAGCACCCACCTCATAACCACTCTTCACCTCCACCCGTTTCTGAACCGCCGCCTCCTCCTCCTGCTAACGGCACCTCTGAGAGCCGGCCGCTGAAGAGACCGCTGGAGGACGGGGACAGAGGTACCTCTGGAATCCCCACCAAAATGGGCGTACGGATCGTGACCATCAGCGACCCCAACAATGCTGGTAACAGCGCCACCATGGTGGCCGTGCCGGCGGGCGCAGACCCAAGCACAGTAGCAAAAGTAGCAATAGAGAATGCAGCGCAGCAGAGAGCAAGTGTGCCCTCACCGCTTCCTGAAACCAATGCTCAGGTAATGTGCTTTGATTCATGCCGTTTACAACATAATACTTTTTTTCTGGAAAAAAAAAATTCTTTAGCTCTAGATAAAACTATTTCCTTTTCATACACTGTTCAAGTGCAACTACCAAGTCTCTAGTGGAAAGAAAGCAAGTGTTTTTTTTATTGCACTTTATTTATTCCATCTGTTCAGTTACTGTACATATATTTAAAAGCTGTGGGTTTCTTCAGCACGTGCATAAACTATATTTTTAAGTTTTCTAAAGTGGGGTTTGATCATATATCATTGACCTGATTTATGCAACACTTTTTTTTTTCATTAGATTAATGTAGATTAATATGGTGATAGGAGAGATCCAAAATCCTCTACAATGTCAACAGATTGAAATAATAATTTTTGAACCTGACTTCATTCAGTATACATTTCTTTACTGGAAAATTATGCATATTTAAATCAGTGCATATTTAATTATGAATTTCTGCATATTTTTCAGATTTTTGAAAGCTTGTAATACAAAACAATTGTCTTACTGTCTGTACTGATTTGTTAACTAGTGAAGGAATGATATCTGGAAATGTTTACCCTACTCAACTATAGTGTTAATTAGAAACAAGTTTACTTCTGTTTTAGATGCTTGTTAGATGAAGCTGATTTTATTTCCATGTGAACTGACTTCAAGAGCTTATATTCCGATGAACCTCAAAAATTGCTGTATTGCAAGTGAAATGTTCTCATATATTATAGGTGAAATTAACTGTTATGCAACAATTCTTCAATCATTTTTGAGTTTTTCTGTAGTTTTTTGGACTGAAAAACATTCTTGCAGTTTTCCTCAGGCTTACAAAATGTACGAAAGTATCAGCAAATTTAACAACAACTCATTTAAGAGCAGTTAATAATGCCAAAGGCAACATCTTCCACTGCAAAATCAAAATGAGAAAAAGAATCATAACATAACCAAAGAAATCACTAACATAATTCTAGACCCAAATGGAGTACCCAGTAGGGCTGTGTGATTTGTGGGAAAATATCTAATTGCAAATGTATTTTTTATTTTTGACATATTGCATATTTTGCGATTTTTTTTTTATTTATCAAATATTGTCAATAGTGTGCAGCACAGTATGGGTATCGTTACCCTGCTGAAAAAAACAATAGAATCCATCACAGACTTTCTAATGGTTTCCATTGAAACAATTACAAAATTCCTTTTTGTAGCATGTTTTGGGCATTATTCCAGCAGGATTCACTGTTGTTCTATTGTTTCCCATCTGCCAGATCACATCCCACCAATAGAATTAATCAAATACCAGTAGAACCCAATATAGTTTTACATTAGAGCCAATATATTTCCCATTAGAAATCCATTACATTTTCTATTGTGTTTTGGGAGGGGTTCTATTGTTTTATTTTTTGTTTTGTTTTTTTCAGCAGCTAATATTATAATGGTATTACTACTTTTACAGAATTTACTTAATTACTGATTTTCACAGGAAAGGTTAGTTTATTTGCTGTATTATATAAAGAACTGTATTACTTTAGCAATTTATTACTGAAGTATTACATAGTAATATCCGTCAACATCGCATGCTTTGCGATTAGCAAACCGCAACGTCTCAAATTGCGTTTCGATTTCAATTAATCTCACAGCCCTAGGACCAGTTTGTATAGTATGTGAAATTTACACCATTTATTTTGCATTGCACTAATTGTTTTATTCCGTGCACTTACTGAAAAAAAACTAAGAATTTTTTAAATACACAATATGATTATCATTTTTTGCTATTATTATTGTTGTTATGTGCAGCAGTTGATGTATTCACACTTATTCCAATTCTCACGTTTCAATTTTCCCGTGTGTTAGCAGCCTATGTCAGTGGAGACTCCGCCTCCAGTGGATCCGGCTGCACAGGGAACCAATCAGAGTTCTCCTGCACCCGCCCTGTGTCCAGATCAAGCACGTAAACCTGGACAGAACTTCAGATGTCTTTGGCAGGCATGCAGACGGTGAGGACGCGTCTGATGTGCTCTGCTTTATAGATTCTGTTCTTGAGAAGGAGGATGGTAGGGGCTAACTTTAACGTGTTGTTCCAGGTGGTTTGACACGCCATCACAGGTGTTTTACCATGCAGCTACCTGTCATGGCAGTAAAGATGCGTACCCAGGGCAGTGCCAATGGGAGGGCTGTGAACCTTTTCCTCGACAGAGACTATCCTTCATCACACACCTCCAGGCAAGATCCCATCTTTCTTTATAGATGCAGTTATAATGTTGTGTGTGTGTGTATGTGTTTGACTAATCATAGTGTGTGTTTTGCAGGATAAGCACTGCTCGAGGGAAGCGCTCTTAGCTGCACTCAAACTGGAGGAGCAAACACAAAGCAGCAACCCCAACACTTCCAAGTGTGTATGGCTTCTTTAGCTCATGCTGGTTTCAGGTAGTAGATGATTGTGATGGAGATTGTGACTGTGTTGATGTGCAGGTCTCCTCCAGCGGCGGTCAACAGTCCTCCTCCTCCTCCCAGACCACAGAAAGCGCTCGTCAACCACCCCAGTGCAGCTCTGATGGCGTTACGCAGGGGCTCGCGAAACCTGGTGTTCAGGGACTTCACAGTCAGTATTACATCGTGTCAACATTGACCGTTCAGCTGGTTATAGATGCGTAAAGCTTGAAATGTTTTATTTGTGTTTTCTTTCCGGCTCAGGACGACAAAGAGGGACCAATGACCAAACACATTAGACTAACTGCTGCCTTAACGTTAAAGAGCATCGCCAAGTACTCCGATTGTGGACGGAAGTAAGTAAACCTTTTCAGTGTGGTGGTGTATATATATAATGTATGTATATATGTGTATATGTTTTTTTATTTTTAGAAATGTGTGTGTGTATTATATATGTACCGTATTTTTCGGACTATAAGTCGCACCTGAGTATAAGTCGCATCAGTCCAAAAATACGTCAGAATGAGGAAAAAAACATAAGTCGCACTGGACTATAAGTCGCATTTATTTAAAAACCAAGAACCAAGAGAAAACATTACCGTCTACAGCCACGAGAGGGCGCTCTGTCTTCAGTGAAGACTACAGGAGAACTGAGCAGTATAGAGCGCCCTCTGGCGGCTGGAGACTGTAATATTTCTCTTGGTTCATGTCAAATAAATTTTGATAAATAAGTCGCACCTGACTATAAGTCGCAGGACCAGCCAAACTATGAAAAAAAGTGTGACTTATAGTCCGGAAAATACGGTACATAAATATACACAATACATGCATATTGTGTAAAAACAAACTTTTAATTTGGATGCGATTAATCACAATTAATCGATTTGACAGCACTAACACACACACACACGTTAATATTATCAATAAAATTTTTGTCGTCATATTTCAATAATATAATAAACCATATAAAAGTTTTTATTTTAATAATGATTTATAATATTAAAGTCTATATATACTTTTAAGTATTGAAATACTAAATATGTAGATTATTTGATCATTAATGATTTATTTTGTAGTAGAATTTTTTTATTATACTACAAAAAAAATCATTAATTGCAGTAATAAATCTGAGAATCATTTCTACAATTTGTTTGTTAAACAATCAACTTGTGTAAAATTGATCTAAAAAATATTTTTCATGAAAATTTAACAATGCAAAAATATTTTATTTCAAAGTAATATTTCATTTGTCACATTAAAATAAACAAATATAAGAAATGAATTTTATTTTATTTCTAAATGTAAATATATTTACATATATAGATTTTTTTTTAGCACAGTACAAAAAATTCTGCATTTCAGTAATGACATTTAGAGAATACAAAATAATATATAAAAAAAACATTTTATAAAATTTCAGTTTCTGTGAGATGTAAGAAATGTTTAATTTTCATAAATTTAACTGCAAAAAATGTAATGCTTTTAAAAGACTTTGTTGTTTTTTTTATATTACTGTTATTAATAATTTATTAGTAAGTAGTATTAATTATTATTAGAATTATTGTTCTTAATGTGAACTCAATATTTTGGGATGAAATGTGACTTTTTGGGATTCACTTGTTTTAGCTTGTGCATAAATGTAGTCTGTCTATCTGTTGTAGGGCTGGGACAATAAATAGATGCATCGCGATTTGTGGATCGATTCTAATATTTTCGGAATGCATCGTGACTCTCTCTCTAATCGATTCTGAGCTTAGTTTTTAACAGCAGATGGCGCTGTAGGCTAGTTTTTAACTGCACACTCAAAGGCTCACAAAGAAGAGTGTTTAAAGGGATACTCCACTCTAAAATGAAAATTTAGTCATTAATCAATTACCCTCATGTCGTTCCAAACCCGTAAAAGCTCCATTCGTCTTCGGAACACAATTTAAGATATTTTGGATGAAAACCTGCCAAGACTGCCAAGGAAATAACAGTATCTAGGTCCATAAAAAGTGAAAAGTCATCATCAGATTATTCCATCTGCCATCAATCTGGGTTATATGAAGCGATGGAAATACTTTTTAAAGAAAGTGAAGAAAACAGAAACAACGACTTTATTCAATAAATACATGTAGAAACAGCGCGTCCTTGTGGCGCGGAGGACACAGTTTTTAGTGTCAGTGTGAATCTAGTTTCATGCCACAGAGCTTCTCTTAAAACTGTAGACAGTTGACAGACTTGTTCTTAGCTAAAAAAAAAAAAAAAAAAATACTTATCCCAGTTGCATAGTTTAAATTGTGAATTGCATGCGCTAAAAAGTTGACAATGCACTTTCTGTACTTGTTTTGCACTGCTTCAGTTACACACAGGCTGACGTGTTCATTTAATAAAAAGCAGAAAGTGATCACTTGGTCTAGATTTTTTTTAACTGCTTAAATTAGCCGTTTAATCTAAATTGTTTTAATGGGCAAAAGAAAATCATGTTTTTTTTTATTTAAATGCAAAAGCAAACATAGCAAAATATATGTCGAATATCGTAAAAATGTTGACAACATCGAGATATAGTTTTTTTATATATATCGCCCAGCCCTATTCGCAATGCATCAATTTATTGTCCCAGCCCTTATCTGTTGTGTGTTTGTGTTCAGGTTGGTCAGGCGGCATGAAAATCATCTCTCTGTGCTGGCGCTGAGCACTATGGAGGTCTCCACCACGCTCGCCAAATGCCTTTACGAACTCACACGCTCTCTGCAGACCTGAGCTCAGCTCAACCCAAAAACCTTCAGGAGACGAGAAGCCCATTAACCCCATTCTGCTGCCACACAGATCGCTGGCGTTGTTGGGTCGTGGGGCAAAAGCTCCAGTTCGTCTCCCTAAACCCCCCTCACACCCCTCTCTCCCCCTCTCTCTCTCCATTCCATCACCTCTCTCACAAACTGCCACGGGTCTTCCACCAGCCACTCAGAAACCAGCGCCCATCTCACTCTTCTTCACACCTGGCCCGACGAGCACACTTTTATAGTCCCGAAGGAGTGCGGGGGGGGGATTCTGTGGGCGGGGCTAGTGTGGCAGAGGTGTGGCTAGATTTTGATTTTCTTTACAACTTGATAGCTTGGTTTTCTTACTTGAGCCGATTATATTTTCACTTATTTATTATTGAAATAAATACCAATACGAGTAAATGAGAAAAAAAAAAGAACTAGTGTAAATATTTGTGAATAGACAAAGTTAAATCTCCCTCCTTCATGCCGCTGCTGCCCGCTGGTATCAGAAGCATTATGTTAGTAGGTTCAGAATCATTTGAGATGTGATTCTATACTCAGCAGTGGATGAATGTACTTAAACCCTGTAAATATTCTGCAAAGGTACTGATGCTGTAAAGTTTTGGGAGGGCTGGCGGAGGGCTACAGGTTTTTCTTTGTGGAACTGTTTTTTGTTTTTTTGTTTTCCCCTTTTTTGTACGATTATAACTTGTAGAACTCATTTTGCTGGCTGAAAGAGTATGAAATAATATATCATATGTCATTTTGTAGAAGAGACAAACATATTGAAGGTATTCCCCTCAACCTGTATTCACTGTAAGCGTTGGAGTACGAGCCCGACCGCGCGTACGTGATTCTTTTTGTATTTGTAAATTGGAGTTTTATACAGGTTTTCTCCTGTGTTCTTTGCTTTCCGTGCAGGTATGACATTTTCCTCCAGACCTTTTTTGTATCTTAATATAGTGTGGGAATTAATTGTTCTATTTTGCATTTTCTTTTTTTTTTTTTCATCCATTCTTAAGACCATGCCACATTCCGGCTCCCGGACCCCAGGCTGTCCTTTCTGCTGTGTGTTGTGTAACATTTATTACTGCCTGTTGTGTTAGCATCCCAGCGGGGTCACGACCCCTAACCCCAAACCCCCACCACCATTTCTGTAGGGTGTGCGATGATGCATATATCTAACAGTCTGATATAGATTGGCTTCATTTACTTTGGTGACTGTTTATAGTTTTTAAATAAAAAACTGAACATTTTTGACAATGTTGATGTGCCTTTTTTTTTTTTTTTTTCTTGTGACCAACAATCATCTGGATAGAAATGTTTTGGGTGTGTTAAAGATTTTTCACGAATAAGAGATAATGGAAAAAAAATAAGCTAACTTGTATATATATTATATATATATATATATAAAAAGGACTAAAGCACATGCAAAATATAGTGTAAATACAAGAAAACATGGTAATTTCTATCATGCATGTAGAGAAATTGAGATGCAAAGGAGAGCTGCACATAATAACCCACCTTATTTTGAAACACAGAAATAAGCTATTTATATACAGTACACGAAAAAGAAATCATAAAAATGTAATTTGATCTTTTCTAACCTAATCTTAATTTTACTGAAACTGCTAGTTCTACTTCTAAGTGTGCCGATCTCAGCAGGAATAAAAGCCAATGCACATCGAATTCAGCAGGAATAAAAATTAGTGTATAAAAATAAATAGAAATGCAAAAAGCACATGCAAAATAATGTATAGATACACAGAAACGTACAAGGGGAAATGTGTTGCATAGAAACTGACAGCATGTCCATACAGTTAAATCAATATTTGCATGATGTCTGAACTGATGGGATGTTCTAGAGACTATTGAATCATAAATCCGCTCATGAGAAATTTACCTGGAGAGAAATTTCTAATGTATCTAAAAGTTTCAGACATATTACCGGATTGTGACGATTAAAAGCGCATAATTAAGATGTGTTCAGGTGAGTCTGATTAGAAACACACACAGTGTAATGTTGCACTTTAACTCCTCAGGTTCTTCCAGTGCGACAGGAGGAATGAGGGACGAGCCGCGAAACAAGTAAATTCATAATAATAGATTAGGTTTATTATTAAAACTTGTGATTGTGCGTTCTTACCGCTGCACTTCCGTGTTTGTTATAATTTTATGAAAGGTTATCATTTATTTTTTCACATTTTATTCCATTTTTTATTTTTGTCGTTAGACAGTGTAATAAAAGAGACTAAATATTTTTTAATTAATACATTCCAAATAATAGAAAATAATTTATATTGAGGATATAGCCGTGGTGGTGCACTGTCAGCAGAGTGTAGTTCACACAGTTCACCACAGGAGGGCGATCAGACTCGAATTAAAAAAAGGAAGAAAAAAAGGAATTTGCCAGATTATTGTTATTATTATATTTAGTAAAATATTATTTTGTAATAATTATTTAATTATTTTTGGGCTATAACATGATCATCACAAAGTTCACCACAGGAGGGCGTTCAAGTTCAGTTGACGCGCCTTTTTTAATACATTTTCCATTTGTTCACAAAAGAGGGGATTTTAATTTTTTTATTTTTTTGAAACTGCACAGAATAATCACTTTACAAATCTATTTAAATTGTTGCAAAACAACGTTTGGCTGTGGCTTGAATCATATTGTCGGGAATTAACTGGATTAATGTTATTCCGACACTTCATCACACCAGGGCGTGTAAACTCAAAATTTAAATAGATGTAATATAAATTACTTATTAAATAAATATTACTTAATAAAATGAGTAATTAAAAAAAACAGTTTGATTCACGGGGTAATGAACAAGATATTAAATAATAAATCAAAAGAAAATAATTTAATACATAGTGCGAAAATATCTTCAAAATAAAAGTCTTTTCCTTAATCGTAAAACAGTGAACATTCAAATAGAGTGTGGATGAAAAAATAAAATAAGTAATAGACGTGAAATAAAACTTTATAGATAGTAGAAATTTCGAGGTTTCCATAGAAATAAACCGCAGTCATGTAATTCACACAATTGACCACAGGAGGGCGATGAAACAAAATGCATATCACAGATGTAAAATATATTTAGTAATTAAAAGGAGTAATATGACAGATATTTTCTGATGCTCATTGTAATTGCAGTTTTTTAAATCAACGCACAATAATTTACTGCAAGGTTTTCCACTGAATCATGTCAAATCTCAAGAAATTAATTGCATCAATGTAATTCACAGTCAGATAAAATAATATATTTCTACAAAAAAGGGCTGTTTTACAGATGTTTTATTGTTCCAGAGGGTCGTGATTAATTTATTAAATAATATGAAATCAATGTAAAGTAATTTAGTGCAAGATTTTCCTCTGACTCGCGTTAAATCTATAGACAGTTAAATCTGCAGAAATTAATCATTAATGTAATTCGCACAATTCACCGCAGGAGGGCGATGAAACTCGATTTCTAAATGTCTACTACAGATTAGGGCTGCATGATTCTGGATAAATTGAGTATCACGATTTTTTTGGTCTCATAGAGAGATCACAATTCTCCTACGATTCTTTTTTCAATTATTACTATTATCATTATCACAAGTATATAAATTAATACTTTTATTTTGCAAGGATTCTTTAAATTGATCAAGTGTGACAAAGAAATTTATAACAAAATATTTCTATTTCACATAAATTTTGTTCTTCTGAACTTTCGATCAAAGATACCTGAAAACAAATCTACTCATCTGTTTTCAACATAATAATAATAAATGTTTTTTTTGAACAGCAAATCAGAATATTAAAATAATTTCTGAAGATCATGCGACACTGAAGACTGGAGTAATGATGCTGAAAATACAGCTGTGCATTACAGAAATAAATTACATTTTAAAATACATTCAAGTAGAAAGCAGTTATTTTAAATTGTAAAAATATGTCAAAACTTTACTGTTTTTGCTGTACTTCGGATCAAATAAATGCAGGTTTGGTGACCAGAACTTTAAAAAACATTACACATCTTATGGTTCAAAAACTTTTGACTGGTAGTGTATATATAATATATTTAAAACCCCAGTATATTGTATATTAGAATGATGAGAAAAAGTTGTTTAAATCACTGATTCAACGACTCACTCATAAACCTACTTCCCTTGTTTCATTACTAGATGAATCAACGTTTTTGAACGATTCTCTTGAATGAAAAATTCATTCATTGACAAATACATTTTTAAGACACTTGTCGCCACCTAGTGGTGAAATAATGCAATCGACACAGATAATATTGATTTGAAGCGCAGTACTTTCAAAAAGGGATTTGTTATATTTTGATCGCTGCCATATAGACGTCAGTGTTTATATCTGAACTATAAACTTTATCCCAGTATTTCTGTGATAATATAAATGACTGTAAGACAGAAATGTTACTGTGTAGTTGAAAAGACAGTTTGTGAAGATGTTTTTTTTTAACCTAACATGCTAACTGCTCTCTCTGTGTTAGCGGCAGTGCGAGCACGGATTTGAATGATCCAGTAAGACTTTGTCAAAGGTTTAACAGACTCGTGGAATCGTTGTCATTAAGAAATGAGATCGAGAGAGTGTCTGATTCGAGATCACAATCTTTTAACGATTAATCGTGCAGCTCTACTACAGATGTAAAATATATTAATAGTAAATTAAATTGATAATTTGAATTACGTTTTTCTGCTTCACATGAAAATTAAAGGTCCCGTTTTTCGTGTTTTTTGAAGCTTTGATTGTGTTTACAGTATAACATGTGTTCATGTTTCGCGTGGAAAAAACAGTATTTTCAACACAATTCCCTTATCTGTACACGGCTGTTTTCACTGTCATAAAAACGGGCTGATGACTTCCTTGTTCTATAAAGTCCCTCCTTCAGAAATACGTAACGAGTTCTGATTGGGCCAGCGGTTCCGGTGTTGTGATTCGACAGCAGCTGAGCGCACGCTAAAGCAAGTGGGCAGGATTTGTTTTGAAAACCTGGCAATCCTCTGAACACACGTGCTGGAGATGTACTTATAATAACAGGAGCGTTTTTACTGACGAGATGCGTATGAAAAGCGCATTTTTTTGCACGGCCCTAACATCTAGTTAACAAAGCTAAACAGAGTTGCCCTTTGTGTAATAAGTTACAGAGACTGTTAAACGCACCAACTTAAATAATAAAATACACTTACCGGTTGTGGTCCATAAACAACGCCTTCTCCAGACAAAGAGGGAACTGGTCCATCTTTCAAGAATAATCTTTGTGCGAATCCGGCATTAAACTGATTGAGATTGGGGAAGCTCGCTGTCCTCAGCAAAATGTGCTGCACATATTTTTACATGTGGATTATAATTTTAGTGAACCAAGTTAAACATAAATTCGAACCATTGATCTCTAAGTACAGCGTCTCTGGGAAGCACAAACAAAGATGATTGGACTCAGATGAAAATAACAGCATTTCGACGACATGGCGACAAACACAAACGCAGCTCTTCCTCCTTCTCTGTCGGAGCCCGACAAGACCACGCCCACTTTTTTGCGAATTCATGAGGGCGGAGCTTAGTCAAAAAAACTGTTTTAGTGACGTCATTACTGCAGGAACTAGAGGGATGTAGTCCAAACAGGTCGTTCGTTGTAGGCGAATTCTGTTAAATAAAATATCTCGCTTGGCAATGAACTTTGAGCTTTAGAATTTTACACATATTATTTATACTCTAACAACAACATTACACACTAACTAAAGTTTGAAACATGGGATCACGAAGAACGGAACTTTTAATAATTGAACGCTTTTTATTTTTTCCTCTGACTAGAATTGAAGATGTAAAAAATATTAGCAGCAGTGTAATTCATACAGTTCACCACAGGAGTTCATTTGATTTGAATTTTTTTTATGTAATATTTATGAAAAAAATTATAATAATTCGCCGCACAGTATAATAAATAATTTAAAAAAAATTATATTATACATTTGTAAAAGTGTAATTCACAGTTCACCACAGAGTGGCGCGCTGCTATAAGAATAGAAGAACAGAAGAAAAAGGATGTTTTCGAAATTTAACTGTATTATTGATGTAAAAATATATTTATAGTAAACAAAATGGTAAATAACTTATTAAATATTAATTCAATATAAGGTTTTCCTCTGACTAGAAACAATGTACACATGTATAAATAATTAACATCAGTGTAAATCATACAATTTGGTTAAGTTTCTCTGACTCACTTTTTTAAATAAAATGTATGATTTATCTATAGCTCTGATTCGACTCGGTGGACACAAACTGATCTGAACTCAGTAAATGGACAACAGAGATTGAGAGAGCTGGTTTATTTCATTGCTTCTGGGAGGGTAAACAGACAGTGATTGAACCCCATCAACAGAAGTACAGGGGTCTGTTTCATTAAACAGGTTTTCCAAATAAGACAGGATTATTTCAGTTAGTCTGACTTATTCTGAACCAAAATCAGCTGACAATAATTGAAATAAACCAGAACTTTAACCTGGATATGACAACCAAATCATCTCGGCTCTCCAGCGAACTACCCGTGTTCTTTCCACGTTATGATTATGACTGAATCACACACACACTCAAACACACAATCATAATAAAGCTAATGCACATGTACTCCAGATTGTTTCAAAGCTTCAAAAGGGAAAAGTCTTTATGTTTGACTCGGACAGGTCCAGTCGTACCAATTGAATAATTTGACTTAATTATTCAGGTTCATTGCTACTTTAAATTTAGAAGCAAAATGCGATTAGAGCAACACCATTACAGATCTTTAACCCCACACACACACATATCCATTAAACACAATCCGATAAAGGGTCATTTGCACTATATATCAAATCCAAATTAAACAAAATACATCATCTCTAGAAAAATCTTCATTCTTGTATGTAAATGTATTAAGAACAGCTCGAGTCAGTGGAATTGCACTTGTGCAGTCAGCAGGTCAGCGAAACCTCAGCTCTTCTCGCTTTTGTTTTTGCGGATGCGTTTGTATTTGTCGACATACGCTTTCACCAAGTTGGCCACCTTGTCGGCATTCACCTCGCCACTCTTGCTGTGACACACCTGAGAGCCGGAGAGAAACAATCACTGCGTGCATTTGTGAAGCTGTTTGCACTAAATTACAAATCGGAATACAACATTACAATTGCACACAGAGCACACACCAACAGGATTTTAAGGAATAGCTGTGGCAGCTATGATCTGAAAGAATCGGTGATTATAAACTATAAAAAAAAACTATTACACAGGTGCATCTCAATAAATCAGATTGTGAAACTCAACTCATCAAATAAACTCAATGCACACAGACTGAAGTAGTCAATAGAACTAAACGCCCTCATGTTGGTTTAAATGACACTTCTGGTAGTTTCTTGGACATCTGTAACTCCAGCCAGATGAAAACATCTATTGCACTGATTCAAAACTAACGTGATAAAGTGTTGATTCTACGAAACAACTTAATAAATAGATTTTTACATGCATATATTTTTACTATATTTATATTTGAATGATTATACACACACATATATATATATATATATATATATATATATATATGAGAAAAAGTAATAATAAAATAAATCGTACATAAAAAAAAAAATTTATTTCGTGCGAACTAAACTTACTTTTTCCACAGCTTTGCGTACGATCTCTTTATATTCCTCCTTGTTGATTTCATTCTTCTGAAAATATGGCTTTATCGCTGCTTTCACCGCATTGACGGCCCGCTCTTGAATCTGCAGTTTCTGTTTGAAAAGGAAAATGTAGTTTGGGAGGCGATAACATTAGCATGGAGTCACTTGCTCGATCCTGCAACACTTGCCTTCTCTTTCTTGGAGCTGTCTGCGTGGGCCTTGCTGTGAGAGGTGTGCTGGGTGGTGGAGGACGGCTGCGCTGCACTGGGGGTCCCAACAGGAGCCAGGGGCCCGGGGACTGCTTTGGTTGGCATGGGTTTGAATGAACCTTTGCCTGGTACAGGAAAACTGGGCATCACCTGCTGGCAAATATGCAAATGTTACAACTAAAATAGCACACACGAGAATTCATTTAAATTATGAATTTTTTTTTTTTTTTTTGAAAATACCGGGCCTGAATTTCGTTTTGGAAAATGGGGGGTGGGGTGGGGATTTCCCCTTTTAGGTGCCTCTTATGGGGGGGGGGGTATTTTAATTTCAATTTTTTTTTTTTTATGATCTTGCTGATTCATATTTGTGACCCAGGAGCACAAAACCAGTCTAAAAGTGTAACTTTTTCAAAATTGAGATTTATACATCATCTGAAAGCTGAATAAATAATCTTTCCATTGATGCATGTTTTATTATGACCGGACAATATTTGACCAAGATACAACTATTTGAAAATCTGGAATCTGAGGGTCCAAAAAAATCTAAATATTGAGAAAATCGACCTTTAAAGTTGTCCAAATGAGTTCTTAGCAATACAACTTTTGATATATTTAGGGTAGGAAATTTGTAAAATATCTTCATGGCACATGATTTTAATTTATATCCTAATGATTTTTGGAATAAAAACAAAAAAATCAATAATTTTGACCCATACTATGTTTTTTTGGCTATTGCAACAAATATACCCCAGAGACTTAAGACTGATTTTGTGCTGCAGAGTCATATATATATATATATACATATAAATGTATAATTTAAATACATGTATTTGAACTTAAAAAGAAAGTTAACAATCTGTAATAAAATAAGAATAATATAAATGAAAAGCAATAACAAACAATTACTATAACAGAATACCAATAAAATGAACTGGTCTTTAAGTTTTTCCGGTAGGTATAACAATAATACTGAGGGACAGAAATACCACACAAACTGAATAATCTATTTAACTCTAAAATAAAACTGGTTATTCTTCAATGCATTAATAAATATTAATGACCGACAGCAGATTTATTTAGGTTGCCGTCTCTTTAAGATCTCATTCATGTATCTAACTCTTAGTACACATTTCTTACTCACATTTCACTGCTGATTATACATGTGCCAAATAATCGTGTATGTGATTAATAAAATTCTTGAATCTTGAATCATAAGTTTTGTTTCTCAACTGTTTACATTCACTTAAAGGGTTAGTTCACCCAAAAATGAAAATTTGATGTTTGTCTGTTTATTGTCAATGTTTAATATAAAATGACTGTTTATGCAACACAACTTCATTCTGTAGTTGCGTGCTCTCGGAGCTCACAGAAAGGGGTCTCGAATAGAGCGTGCAAGTACTGAATTAAGCACATAAATGTTTAAAATTGATTTAAAAACAATGTGCAAATGATACATTCCATCATCTGTCCCGAGCGTCTTTCACACTGAAATATTTGCTGGAATTTCCCGAGTTACAAGAGCAGGAATTGTGGGAATCGGTAGCATTATACACAATCCAGCGACGAAATTAAAGCCTTGACATAACTCTTGTTCTCACCTGAGCCAGGTGGCTTTCAGACGGTACCACAGTGAAGCCACCATGTTGCACAGGTGGAGGAGGTGGTGGAGGTGGAGGTAGTCCCTGCACAGCTATGGATGGGACCTGGAGGAGCATCCTAGTGGGATGCAGCTGCACTGGCACTGGAGGGGGCAAGTTAAACTGGGGATGGGGCTGGAAACCTACAGCTGGAGGTCTCGGAAGCAGAGGAGCCATGGGGTAAGGAAGGACCCCCATTACACCCATCTGGTGGGGCATCAGGGGAGGGGGCATGGCTGGCACGACCTCTGTCACCAGCGGTGCATTTGGCTCATTCTGGAGGGGATCTAAAATATGGAAAACAGACATGAATGTAGTAGAAAACTTAAACTTAAAAATGGAATTTGGGAAATAGGATCATACAATCCTAAATAAATAGGATCGTATGCTCCTTTAGGATGAAGACACACCTGCTTGTTTTGGGACACCTGGTGCACCTTGGTCCTCCTCTTGTCTGTTCCAGTTGTTGTTGCCACCTCCTCGGTCTCTGCGGGAATAGTAGTTCTGCACATCAGCAGGGAGAGTTCGGCGTACGGCCCAGCTGGAAGCAGATGACCATCCGGAACGATCCAGAGGAGTCTCTGCGCCATCTGACTCTCTTCTCTTCCCTCCGGCTCTATTGTCATTGAAGCGATTATAAGAATCTGCATTGTTCGATGTCCCTGAGAAAGAAGTACGCTGCCTCCAGTTATCTGCTTGCTCGCTCTGCTGGCTGGATGTCCAGTGTGTGCCTCCTCTTCCACGCCCTGCATTCCAGCTGCCCCGATGCCCGGATTCTCCAGGGGGATCACCCGCATTTTCATCCCTTCGTGGCTCACGTCCTCTGGAATCAGTGTCTGCCCAAAGCCTCTCCCTCTCTTGTACCCAATCCGGGTTCTCGCTCCTGCCTCGGTCGGGCGAAGCCTCATGGGAGTTTCCGTTGTCAGACGAAATGGGCTCTCTTGATGAGAAATGCCGAGGTTTCTCCGCGTTGTTCCTCCAGTTGGAATTGCGGAAACCTCGTCCATCGCCCCTGCTCCGCCATCCATCCCCGGCCCAAGACTCTCTATTGCGGGGAGAGAGGTCGCCTTGATCAGGGCGTTCCTGGGAAGGGCTCCGGCGTCCAGGTCGATTTCTGTTCCTAGAATGACTACGTCGCCGGCGACTCCGCTCCCTACTACGACTACGACTGCGGCTACGATTCCGTCGGCCATCCCGTGCCTCCGGTTGCTGCTCGCGGCTTCGAGACGTGGACCGGGTCTTGTGCCTACGGTCCCGTGATCGAGACCTTGACCTGCGTGACTCTTCACTTCTCGACTCCCTATTGGGAGACCAGGTGGTTGTAGGGGAGTGAAAACGAGACCTGCGGGATCGTCCTTCCCGCTCCCTCTTATCTGAGCCTTTTTCCTCCTTGGAGTCAAGCTTGGGCTCTTTATTATCCATTTGAGGCACATTTGCAATGGGAACCACCCCAGCTTCAGTAATGCTGGCTTCACTTTCAAATACAGGAGAATCACACTCCATGGGAACGAAGTCATTGTTATCTTGAGGACTACTTGCATTAGTGTCCTTTGTTTCTGGGACGCATTTCTCCTCTGGAGCTGACGCTTCGACGGCCTGGTCCTCTTTGAGAGGTGGAGGACTACTTGATTCCTGCTTGTCCGAACAGTTTTCCGTGGTGTCAGGCTCCGGTTTCAGATCTGCAATCTGGTCTGAAGCATCTGTAGGAGGTTCAGCTGTTGGTTCTGCTTGCAGAGATGATTCAGAGTCAGATTGAGACTCTTGTAGTTCTACACTTGAAGGAGATGGAAAATCTCGCTCCTGTATTGGTGGAGCATTCACCAATTCTACTAGGTCTTGATCATTTGTCTCCACTTCTTGCTTGCTATCTTCTTGTGGAAGTATCTGATTATCTTCATCTTCAATCATAGTCTCCGTAACCACTCCAACTTTTGCCATTTCCTCTTCCTGACTACTGTCATCAGAGGAAACGCCTTCATCCTGAGCTGGACTCTCCACCTCCATATCCAATGTAACTTGGTCACCATCAATCTGATCAGAACTTGCTTTCTGGTCTGTTTTTGATTCTTTAGGTTCTGTTTCCTCAGTGACTCCATCTTCCTCATTATTCCCAACCTCAGTTTCTTGCTCCTCATCCTCAGGTCTCGCCATTTTCACCTTCTTTGGGCGTCCTCTCTTCTTCGCTCCAGACCTTGGATTGTTCCCCTGCTGTCCTGTGCTTGTAGAAGCATGAGTATCATTTATGGTTTGTGAAGTATTGGTGTCTGAATCTGTTGTTTCTGACTGTGCAGCTGAGGAATCCTCCGCCTCAGAGTGACTGTGCCTAGAGGAGCGCCTGGTAGCAGCAGATTCTGCTGGTTTCACTGAGGTCTTTGACGCAGAACCCCTTGTTCCCTTTTTCTCCTCACCTTTGGGGCAGGTGACAGCACAAACTAAGCCATGAGGAACTAATAAACAGAAAATAAGTGGGGGAAAAAGTAATACTAAAATGGGTAATTTGTAACAGTAGAGTCACAATGCATCGTGTTTTAAAAATTAAACAATCTATGTAAAAAAAAAAAAAAGAACTATTTTTGTTTTTGAAAATTCAGTCATGATCATGAGAAAACAGCTTTTGTTATATTTAGATTAAGAGAGAAAAATAACAACAAACTATGACCTCTTATGACTTACCTAAAACACTGGGCGGAGAAAAAAATACAACTAAGAGTAAAACTAACAACAAACTAAAAATTTATGAAAACAAGACAACATTAAATGCAAATATAAACTAAAAAGCAAATTTACATTTATGCATTTAGCAGACGCTTTTATTTAAAGTGACTTACAATGCAATCAGCCTATAATTTTTTTTTTTTTTTACCAGTATGTGTGTGCCCTGGGAATTAAAAACATGACCTTTTGCACTTCTAACACAATGCTCTACCACTGAGCCACAAGAACACTAGTAGGTATGTCCTTTAATATAAAGACAACTCTGTTTTGAGTGGACCTACCTGTGTGTTCAGAAAGCAGCACATTCAGAGAGGCAGAGACCGCTGACAGAAGCAGGTGTGAGCGGAGTGACACCCTAAAAGGTTCACAAGTCAAAATAAGGGACACGCGTGCAAAAGCAAATAGCAGATAAACTGCACAAATACTACATTTCAAATTCACATTTTAAAAACAAAAGCTGGTTGCCCCTGAAACGACTGTGACATGATATTTGAAACTTGCTTCTCACCTGGACACATCTGTAGAGGGGGAAGGTACCGAGGCAGGAAGCCACCTGCGTTTTCGCTCTAATCTCCTCCACTGGATGTCATCTGGTCCTTCCTCACAAACCTCAACAGATCCTGTCCTACAGCGCAAAACAGAAGAGACACTTTAACATGCATCCAAGAGACACTGTTCAGTCACGAAAAAGAAACAGAAGTCACATGTGCGCTTACACGATCTCCGTCAGGGTACCGACCATCGCACCCTGCTGTCCGGGCAGTGATGAGGGACAATGCTGAGTGAGCAGAAGAGAGTGGCACGAGTCTCCTTTCTCCTGCACACATAAACACTGCTTAACACTTTGATTGTAACACGAAAAATGAGACCAAACTCAGAAACACAATTAGTGCAAGACTAACCTTCCTGTTTTTATCCAAAGATTCATCCGAATCGCCTGCTGAAGAATAAAAATAGACCTTTACTTTAATGAGTGTGGAAAGCTCATAATACCAAACATTTATTTTTCTGTTCTGTTAAACAGAGCTCATTACGACAATCAATTAAATAATACATCTATGATTTTTTTTGTGTTTATGATGTTAATGAGGTTTACAGTAGTATAGTTATGATGGAAATGTACGTGGAGGCACCAGATTAAAATTTGAAAAACGATTATAAATAATGACAAAAAAAAATTTGAATATAAAAGATACTAATTTTTTAATATTTAAAGCTGAAATGGTCATTTATGTTCATGTTGCTTTACAGTTTTGTATAATTGAGATTCTATTATAGTTTTTTTAATATTTTGAATAAGTTTTTGTTTTCAGATTTTCTAACTACATTTTCAATTTAGTCAGTTTTAGTAATTTTGTTCAGGTTTGTTTTTGTAATTTTTCATTAGATTTTCATAACGTCTCTACATAGGTTTTATTAATTTTTAGTTATTTATTTAATTTTTTATTTTTATTTTAGCACATCAAGTTAGAGTAGATGAAAATAAAAAAATTAATAAATAAAAAAAAACTCCTTTTGCAACTTAAATATATTTTTTAATCGTGTTTAAATATTTTATTTTAATTAAGTTAAAATGCATTTTAGTTCAAGAAAAAAAAAATGTTAGGCTTTAAGTTTTAGTTTAGCTAGCAACTATATTAAGTCTAGTTTGCAATATTTTAAAGTATTATGATCTAACAAGTCCAAAGTATTTACTGTTGTAAATCAACAGAATTTAAACCTGAAATATTCCTTCATATTGAAATATGATACAAATATATCACGAACAAAACAAGAATCAATATTGAAGCACATACTTTTTCTGTGGCATTTCAGTTTGGCGTTAGCTCTTTCCTCTTGTGTTCTCTCTGTACTTCCTGTCTCTTCCCTGTTAATGACACATTTATACATTAAATAATGAGATAAACAGCATATGCAAACACAATCACACTGCACTTACACAGAGACGTGACACATTCGTTGACCGTCCTGACTGCAGCATGTGTGCATCTCTGAAAGTCTGTGCGCCTTCACAGGAAGCTGGAACACAGAAGAGAAGCTCAGCTTAGTTTCATCAGGAATAAGTGCCTCTTAATGAGACGTACAGGAGGACGTCTGACCTTGATGAACTGCTGCGAGGAGCCCTGCAGGTAGATCATGCTGAAGGGTCTGCGGTCCACTGGGCAAGAACGAACCATCTGTAGCCCATCACACACAACATTACACATTACAACCTGAGCAGTGTGCAGATTATACAGACTGTTACATCTGACAGTACAGGAACATACAGTGCATGCAGGACATACAGAGAAAAACAGGCTTCATAAAGATTAGTTTTAAATATACAGGTTACATGCATCTTTTATTTATTAATTTTTTTAAATGAACATCTGATCAAAAACCCTACATGCATACATATATATATGCATGCACAAGCTTTCACAGATATTCTGGTTTACATATATATACAGCATCAGGGTTCGACATTGACACTTGGATTTTTTTAAAGGGGCAGGTGGAAGAGAATTTTACTTGATTTGACTACATTCAGTGTAAACGGTGACTGATAATGGATAATGTTGACAGTAAGGTCCCACAAAAATTGAGTCTCGCACAGCCTGTCTTACTACTCAATACTCAATACTTTTCCCATCAACTGGTCAAAATGCACAACACCGCTGTATGTTGCTTGAAAGACTTGTGTGTCCTCTGATGTAAAGCACGCATGAGAAGCACAAGAGGAACATGTGAGAGACGCGCTGAATGAATGAGCATTCACTCTCTGACAGCAGATGGCGCAAAACTGCAGAAAATGCTGCCTGGAAACCCCATAAATGAAGCAGCTGCGCTACTTTCTAAAACATATTTAAGTCATTTTAAATAGCCATTCAGATCAAATACTTAAGTATTTAGACTTAATAGGCTATTTATTTAAACATATATATATATTTTTTTTAATCTGGACTACAACATGCACTAGATAGTTTGAAAGTGTTTTGATTCTTAGTGAGCTAACATGGACTTAAATTAAAAACGTTTAACTTTATATATTTTTCTGTATTGCTTTATTGTATTTAAATATTAAGTTATAAGAAAAAAGTTATTTAACCTGTTAAACTGTATTATGACAGTAATACATACCATGATTATACCGTACAAGTGACAAAAGCATGAGCAATTAATAGCAACAGGAAAATTTGATACCGGGATATCCCTAGTGTGTGTGTGTGTGTGTGTAAGCATTGTAAATCAGAAGGTACAGCTGACCTGAGCCCAGCGGCGGATGCAGTCCAAGCAGTAGACGTGTCTGCAGCAGTCAGGTACGGCTCTCTCCGTCCGTCTGGGTCGGTTCAGACAGATCGGGCACCGCTGAACCTCCTCTTCCTCCAAACTCTCATCTGAGCTCTGCCCACCTGAAAAAATTTTAATACAAAAAACATTCACAAAGTTAAGGTTTTACTTACCTTTTACAGAATGATGCATTCAAATATGAGATGCAAATTCAACCACTCATTTCTATAGGAGTTGCTTATGGTGTATATACACTTATACATAATCCATCTGTATAGTATGTTCATAGTACACCTATCTGTATATCATGCTGATAGTGTTTAAAAATTTGTAAATTATGTCCATAATCCTGTTTTATTTGTATAACTATTGGACACACTGTATATCCTGTACTTATTGCACTTCTGGTTAGATGCTAAATGCATTTCATTGCCTTATATCTTACATGTGCAATAACAATTAAGCTGAATCTAAATTAATCTAATCTACATCCCTTGTTCAGTCAAGTGTATGTAAAGCTACAAATTCAGATCTGAATAAACCCTGCTCACCCTTTCCTGGCCCCTCTTGCATCTTTGGCTCCGGGTCACAACAGCTCTGAGTCTTGATACACTAAAGAAAGTAAAACATGTAAGTTAACGTTAATAAAACACATTTAGATCATCGTCATGACAGCGCGACTCAGTGTCTTTATTTACTCTCTCTCAACACAGCTGAAGTTATCTCATTAGCAGCGCACTTTGAAGTTACTCCTATATGATTAATTAGTATGGATAACGTACACAGACAAGTATCGAGATGTTTTAATGACGTGTTTATAAGTTCAGACTCTTGTTTATCAGTGTGACGCGGCTAGCTGTGTTAGCATCCGCTGTCATTAGCACACACTCACCTCCGAGCGCGTGCCTCCGCGGCCTTCAGCTCATATACTAGCACGCAGGACGCTCCTCAGCGCGAAAACACACACTTTTCGTGCACTTTCATGAGCCCTTGCTCTCGTAATCGCGGTAGATTTAAAGGCAGCCGGCCACATGTGGGTCAGAAGCTGCAGTTCCGCCTCTTCACCGCTGGGTGGCGCTGCAACGGAGACTCAGCGCGTCATCACGTAGGGTTTAAGGTTCACAGACTCGGAACTTCTTAATGTAGAGGAATTTTTTTTTAATAGTCCATAGATATACATAATAAAGCCTTAATTATGTATATCTATGAAATAGTCCACCTAAAGGAGCTCCCCTTGCTCAGTACAAATGATAAATAATGTAATTAAAACGCGGGGGGGGGGGGGAAACACACGCTAGAAAATATAATCACTTACCAATTTGTAAAATCCACACTGCCTCTAATTTTTAATTTAGTAATATGAAATGTTAAAATAATAATAATAATAAATTAATATAATATAAATACAGTCTGTGAAGCCATTTAGCCACATCAGTGAGCTAAACGTTGTTGACAACATTATTTAAATTAATAAATTCCTATACTATTTTTCTTATATATTATACTGAGTGTTACAGCCAAAATAAATCTTCTATAAAAAGAGTCTTCTTTTTGTTTTTATCGATTACATTTATATTAACGGTATCAGAGAGCTGATTGGTCCCTTTAGCATAAGTTATAATAAATATGACCAATAAGAGATCACGTCGCTGACGCAGCGCTCCGCCTCCTTTGGTGTATGCGTAGTTTCTTTTCCGCTGAATAATTTTTCTAATGACTATAGAGCGTTTTTGTGTCATTACTGTTGTTATCTTAAATGTTATTAAGTGTTTCTGTTTAAAACGATCGAGTGATCACACTTATTAAAAATCGCAATATAAACATATATAAATATAAAATCTAGATCAGTGTTATCAATATAACGTAACAGAATCATGCATTGCAGAAAGTATCCAGCAGAGGGCAACATTAAACACGAACAAAAAAGCAAGTTCTTTCAACTTATCATAAATACTTATAAATACTTCCTGATCAGATTTAAAAATAGAAAATACTGCATTGTACGCTGTTTTTAATGTCATTGAAAATTATTAATACAAATTATATATAATAATATTAATAAAACATTAAAATCTGTGTGTGTGTATATATATCAGTAATATTGTATTACTATTTAAAATAATGACTGAACCGACTGTTTTATATATATTTTTTTTTATTTTTTCTTTGTAACACATACCTAAATATCTTAGATGTGTGTAACAAAGAAAAAATAAATAAAATAAAATATATATATATATAAAACAGTCGGTTCTATGCATACTTGACAAGTTTCAGAACAATATGAAACAAGAGTTTCTATCAGATATCTCAAAGACACACATATGGGTTATCGTGAACCTTTATTAGTCATTATTAATTACAGGATGTACATAGTGTTTCATTGAAACAAGAGCGTATCATTCGCAGGAATCGCCTCTTGTACATGAGGAGCGCTTCACCCCTCTCGAGTTTGAGTACAGCGTTTTAGTAGTAAGATGAAAGGGGTGTGTGTGTGTGTGTGTGTGTGTCAGGCCCGATAAAAACCTTGTGCTCAGTTTGACATTCACAGCCAGATGAAGAGGGGCCGATCAGGGGCCCCGATACACACAGAGGGACATCTAGAGTCAGTTTAACATTTCAATATTTCAGGGAATAAACGACAGCATATATACACTTCATTTGCGGTACTGAATATACACAATATTTACAATATATATATATATATATATATAAATATAGTAAAATAGATTAAATTACACTGATGTTTTTCCATAAATAACAGCTGGAGAGTAACATGTTGGATGACACATGAGGTTTAGCTGTTGGAAGCACATTAAGGTGTGTGTGCGTGCGCGTGTAAGTGTGTGTGTGTGAGAGACATTCTCCACACTAACAACGGCTAATTAGTGGACGACACACACTCCCTCATCAGTCAATCGTCTTTCATCTCTCGATCACGGAGTAACTTCAAGCTGCCGATGGCAAACACTGAAATGGTAAGTCAAGTTTAACACTAATGGTCTCTTTTCCTCTCAGCCATTCGATTCTGCGGTTTACAAAGCAAAACTAATGACAATCATACATTCAAGCTTTAAAGTCAACATGGAACGACAACCAGCAACTTGTATTTTTCTGTACTGTGAAATTTGAGAGTGAACTCATTTTTCGCAATTATTGCATTTGTATTAATGTTTTAGAAAGGCTGAGTAACCTAAAATCATCTAAAACAATGCAAAACTAGTTATTTGACTATTGGTAAACATCGTTTTGATGTGACATCAGCCATTTCAGATAACATGCAGTGATCAAATGCTCATAATTAGACCAAGATCGGTATAAAAAGAGTGGTTTTGATTATAAAAATGCTATTTCTGAACGTTTTATAAAGGTTTTTGTTGGTTATGTGAATGTTAATGGAAAAAGAATGTTACTTTTGGAGCCTCTCTGAAAGTTCTAAAAAAGTAGCAACATTTGAAAAAAAATGTTACAGTAACGTCCAACTTTGAACGAACATTCCGTTAACGTTACTAGAAGAATGTTTGTTTAAAACATAGAAAGAACCTTGCATTTTAACATAAAAAAAATGCTTGATAAATGTCTGACTAAGGCATTTATGAAGATTTTTTTATGCTAATGTTTTGAGAGCATCTTTAATTAGCATTACCGGAAGGTTCTTTGAACATGTAAAAGCTGCGTCTCATGTTGACTGTAAAGCACCCATCACTGTCGTCCGGGTTTAAATAAGTTACAGTAAATTCATTCAGCCGTTCCACACGTCTGAAATCAACCACTACAAATCAATATTTGTTCATTAGTAGATCTACACGATAGGTAAAGCTGACTCAAGTAGTACAGTATAAATGCGTTGTAACGAATGCGTTTAAAGCACAGCCCAAATGTGCGAAATTACAGTTCTTTAACATTTGCTGAAAAAGAGTAAGTGCTTTTCTACATACAAACACCGATATTTTTGGCAAAGGTACAAACGGATTGAACACGCATACACGCGTTTGACTCAGTGTTGATCGTGAAATCAGTTTTGGTTGTGCAGCGTACCACTGAAAAACTCAAATCAACAAAAAAAAGAAGCACAACAATACGAGTACCATCTGTGTGGCCTAACAGCATACTGTACAAAGTTCAGGACATTCTCTCAGAATGGGATGTTTGTCTTTGCTCTGCGCTGAAAATAGAGCAGCTTCTTCTAGTTCTCAGTTGCAGGGTGAGCGGCTCGGCTCCGCCCATCAGCCTGTCAATCAGGGTTAGGACACGCCCACTAGTGGCCGTCGGCGTGCTCGTCTGAAGATCCTGCGTTGTGGATCCAGTCTGCGATGATCAAAGCCATGCTGCCGGTCATCACCATGAAACCCATGATGAGGAACAACGTCGCCTGAGAAGAACGAGAGTGTGTTGAGACACACTGAGTCCATCGCAGGTCAAGAACACATTTGTTTGGTCAGATCATGTCTTACCCCGATCTTCTGCATAGACTTCATGGACTCCTTCTTCACCAGTTTGATGTAGAAAGCCGAGGGAAGGATGAAGATCAGCATAGCAGCAGCAGACGCACCTGCAGGAGACGAAAAAACATTAAAAACATTTTTGTTATTTTTATTATATATAAATATATCTATATATATATACACACAGTATAGGTAACATTTCTAATTTATTATTACTAAAATAACTATATATATATATATATATATATATATATATACAAGAAAAAAAAAAAAAAAAAATATATATATATATATATATATATATATATATATATATATATATATATAAAAGAACAATATAGATCTATTTAAAAAAAAAATTGCAACAAAAAAATTACTAAAACTTTAACTGAAATTAAAATAAAGCAGGAAGATATAAAAATAAAAATAAAAAAATCAAACTATTTCTAAAAACTAATATAGAGTATAAATGATACCAAAAAAATTGTATAATGCAGTTCAGAGGTCGATAGAATAAAATTGGTAAAAATTATGAAAAAAAATAAAATGATATTACAATAACACTGGCACACACGTGTGCAATGACATCACTTCCTGTGTCCAACATACCGATGAATCCGAAAATGTCTCTGATGGTGGGAACGAAGATGACGAGGATGTTGACGCAGACGAGCAGAGCGACGGTGATGCAGATGTGACGCGGCCAGCTGAAGTCTTTAGAAGCACCGAGCAGATGGTTGACTGAGGTGCGGATCTGAAACGATCAAAAAACATTCGGTCAACATTCCTGCAACCATTCTGTCTGCTTCCACACCTGTGAATGTGCTGGAATACTCACCGGGAAGAGAACCACGGGCACCGTCAGTGTCACGGCGATCAGGACGGCCAAACGCACGATCAGAAGAACCACATCGAAGCTGTAGACCTTTGAGTAAGTGTGCAGCAGCTCGGGTTCAACGGCCTCTGCGGAATAAAACATGTTTAATTCAGACTTCCTACTGAATCTAAGTGCTATTTTAGTACATTGAGATATTATCCCAGCTAATAAAACATTTGTCCAAAGTAATCTGGTCTTTAATAAAGTTTTCAAAATGTACACAAAAACATACTCTATATATTGTTAATGGAATGTTTTTTTTCTTGTACAATTTTTAAATGTTACAGTTTGTTTCAGAATGCTCAGAGAACAATTAAAAGTAACCTTCATAGAATTGTTTTCAAAAATGATCAAACGGAATGTTCCCTAAACATTTGCATAAACCGTTTTTAAAATGTAAACAATTGACATTTTGAATGTTCAAAGAACGTCCAGAAATAACGCTTAGAACATATTTTTGTTAGTTGAGATGATCGTTTTTATTCATATTTTTGCATTTTAAATATTTAATAATTTTTGGCGTGTTATTGTAATTTCTTGTGGTTTTATGTAATTACTTTCAGTTGTAGTTTCAGTTATTTTGGTTCTTTAACAACTACAGAAATAAATCACCATATGACAATTAGCCCTGCCAACTAGCTGAAAGAAAATTATTATTATTATTTTTTTATATATATTTTATTATTTTTTTCAGCCAATTTTTATTTTATTTAAAGTAACAAACATGTTTTTTAAAGTTTAGTTTCAGTACCTCTGCTCTGAATGGTGAAAAACACATTTTATTGTCAACAAATTCGCTGTAACTTTGTCCTGCACACCAAAAACAAACCATCCCACAAAAATGCTCTCTTTGCAGAGGCTGAGAAATCCCAGCGTTGCATAACGTTTCCTGTCTATCAGGGAAAAGAAAAAACATCAAACAAGATGTCCTATTCCTGCTGCGGTAGAACAGCTGAACGCCTCGGACTCTTTCCCAAAACTTAGAAAAAGCATCCGGAGCCGTGGAGGGAGTCAACACTGGCTTTCTGCCGGTTCAATCCGGTGCGCTCTTACAGACACACCTCAGTTTAAAACAAACACTGCCTCACTGTATATACTCCAACCTGGCATTAGACTATAAAATGTGTCGTAACACGTCATGCTTCTGTGGTTTGCTCACCGTTGAAGGTCAGGTATCCAAAAAGAGCAGCCAACAGATACATGACAAACATTCCCAGGAACGAGACATTTGCAACGCTCTGCATCTTCCTTCTGGAACGACTGCAGATAGAAAGTTAGAGAAAGAGTTAGTAAGTTTGTATAGCGTGGTTGAACTCACAATTTCTAGCGATGAAGTATTTTATATTGAAGCATTAAAGTGGCACTCACTCTTTGAGCTCCTCGTACATGGGCAGAATCGCCGGGTGGCACACAAACGCAAAGGTCAGGATGGGAACCGCGTACACGGTCTAAGATAAAGCAATAAAGTTAGATCACCACACACTCCTTTCACTCAAATGCAAATATTTTAATGCAAATATACGCGCCTCGTACCTGTGAGTTGAAGACGAAGTACTTGGGTTTGCAGCACTCTTCATCAGTAGTGTTGACCTGCGGCTGAGAGACGTTCACTGTGATGTTAATGAAGTTCTCCGGTAACGGACAGGGGATCTGGAACTTCTTATAGATCACCTGAAGAACAAAAGCAGGAGGGATCGTCTCATCAGACTAACAATAGCAGCTGGAATGACACTCTTGCTTTCATTTGCATATTTATTTCTGTGTTAAACAAGAGCAATTTGAGAAAACTGAGCCATTTATGTCAGTGCTCACCACAATCAGGAAGAACACCATGCACAACAAGGAGAAACCGCTAGTGTATCCCAGATAACCTGAAACAAAACACAAACCGTGAGGATCAACATAAACCACAATCAAATTGAAGCCACCAACATGTAATAATAAAAAAATTTTTTGTATAATATATATACATATATATATATTTTATTTTTTACTTTTTTTTTCATTTGTAATGAAACAATTTTATAATAATAATAATAAATAGTAAAATTATAAATTATAGTAATGATTGCATTTATTTTGTTCATAACTATCATTTTCACAAAAACTGCCACATTTCACTCTTATATATTACATATATTTTTCTACAATTTTATTAAATTTTTAGAATAACTTTTATAATACTATATATATATATATATATATATATATATATATATATATATATATATAATTGTATTTATTTATAATTAACATTTTATAATAATTATATTTG
The DNA here is from genome assembly GCF_963082965.1 of Carassius carassius. Classification (NCBI taxonomy): domain Eukaryota; kingdom Metazoa; phylum Chordata; class Actinopteri; order Cypriniformes; family Cyprinidae; genus Carassius; species Carassius carassius. The sequence goes on along the minus strand of NC_081776.1, from coordinate 928,722 downwards.
TATTTATTTATTTATTTGTGATGAACATGAATAATGGTATTATGCTAATTTGTCAAATATTTATTTATTTAAAATTTTAACCTTTTTATAATAATTTTATGTATTATTTTATTAATAATATAATAATCTATTATCATAAAACCGTCACTTCAGCCTATTTTATACAAATAATATTTCTATAATATTTTCTAATTACAAAATATATTTTGTAATAATTTTATTTAATATTATAAAAATGATTGTAAAGTGAACAAAACATATTTAACTGTATTTTATGGTTTTACTGGAAACAGGCTTAATTTTCTGCATGCAAAATATTATTTTGTAAATAATAAATAAAATAAATGTAAAAAAGAATTCTGTGTGCAATATATTATTTTGTAAATAAATAAAATAAATGTAAAAAAAAAAAAAAAGAATTCTGTATGCAAAATATTATTTTGTAAATAATAAATAAAATAAATGTAAAAAAAAATCTGTGCAATATATTATTTTTTAAATAAATAAAATAAATGTAAAAAAAATTAAATAATTTTCTGTATGCAAAATATTATTTTGTAAATAATAAATAAAATAAATGTAATAAAAAGGGGTTATAATTGTATTATTTTGCTCTTCATTTGAGAACACTTACCCAGGTTTTTAAGCAGCGAGAGCGGCAGTATGATGGCCACAGTGACGATCAGCACCAGATAATCTCCGTTAGTGTACCATGAGCTGCAAAACACACCACACACATCGATATCAGCATGCTGAGGAAACGACACGCAGCTGTTCTGCCACATCCTGTTCCACAAACACAAAACTGTTTCAGTTCTGTCATGTGGATTTGTGTACAAGGGGCCTTTGGGCTCTATGTAGGGGTCTGAATCTTTCATGTCAGTGTTTGTTGCATTAGGTCACTGTCACAAAGCTCTCAGTCGACCCCCCCGATCGGACAGCTGTACAATGAAGCGCTCACACTGTTCTACACAGAGATGAAAAACAATCCAGTACAACAACAACAGCATCGGCCTCGCACAGCTCCGGACATCATCAAGAGATCAATGAAATCTTACTTGTCGTTAGAGTCCAAGAAGGCCTTAATGACGATGGGCAGCTCGTACTTCACGATGTAGAGGTAGCTTGCCATAGCTGGGATTGAAAGAGGGTTTGAAAACATTTTAGCGCCAAAATCTCACTTGTTACGTGCACAACAAATTTGGGTTATAAAAACATTGTGGGAAAATGTTTCTAAAATGTTGAAATGTCCAGTTTTCTGGTTGAGGTTATAACGTTATTGAATTAAAGGTTACAAAAACACTTCTTAGAATGTTCTATTAACTATTTTCACCGAAAATAAAATTGTTGTGATTTTAATGCTATTTAAATGTTGCAATAATGTTTCCTGCAACTTTATTTTTACCCAACGTACGTTATTTGATTGTTTACTGTTTATATTCTAAAACACATTTTCTCGTCGACTGTAGTTCCGAAAATGTTTCTTAGAATGTTCATCGACCACAGATTTTCTCTCAGCATTACCAGAACGCATATTGCATTCCGTAAACATTACTTAAAGAACATTTTATCCTAATATTTATAAAAACCTATTGTGCGAATGTTCTCTGTTAGCTGGGTTTGTATTACTAGTCGTACCTCCAAAGTTTTGCATGGTGATAGAGCAGGACGCCGCCAGTTTTCCGGGGATCCCGAAGGCTTTGTACCCCAGCTGTTCGTAGACAAGCGAACCTGGACGCCAGAGACAGAGCATTAAAACTCATACTTCTCTCGGTTAAACATAGAAACACAGCAGCACAGAGAGAAGCTAACCTCCTTCATTGGCCGTTTTGAGCAGCAAATGGACAGAGTAGAGGGAGAAAATAGCCACGGCCACCAGCAGGATCCTGCAGGAATGAACAAAAACACTTAATTATTAAACTCTCTAATGCATTGCAATGCTCTCTTCAAACACTAAACGTCAACGTTTTATCTCCGTGAGACAAGACTGCAACTGATTGGATGGTGCTTTGAAAACACTGCATTTTCACCAAACCGTGCACAGAAGAAAAATCGGGATATGCATTAAGAAAAACAGACTTTCAGTGTTAAATGAAGTGTAGACTCGAGCGTGGACAATCAACTGTCTGTAATGAGTCACGTCACACACACTTACACACATATAATAGAGGGAGGTGTCCATGGATTAGACCTGATTACAATCTCCCACACACTCATTCATCCCACCATCTGGAGCTCGCTTGATCCTGTTGCAACCTGCGTGACCTTCAGTAGATTTCCACTTCACATGTCTCGAGCTGACAGTCACATCTTTGCTATTTAACCCCTTCCTTAATCGCACAATAAAGTTTTTTCTTAAAGCAATGCACTGACTTCTGATTGAAATCATTAGGATTATACTGTGTGCACTGGAAATCCCGAGAAATCATTCGTCGATGGATTCCTGGAGATTTGGATTGGGTTTAAAAACGCAGCATTGCACCACCGTTACATAACCAGCAGAAACTCCTCGACTGACACATATGGCATTGTTTGTAAACATTAAGATGAAGCACGGCTTGCATTAACTTGCATGACCAGAATCTGGGGTTGTACTCATTCACGACGCTAATTACCCTAATCGGGTGAAATCAGGGATATTTGTGTGCATTGCGTTCACAGATTAGAAACTCACTGCTAACTCTCCTAACTTGAAAAGCTGGTGGTTTAAACTCATGCAAATGTGCATGTAAATTAAAAAAACTGCTGTTTTTGGCAGGACGGATACAATGAAGCCCCTCGATAGCCAATACTCACACAAACATGGCGATGCCGGTGTTTGCCATGGCATAGGCAAGACCAAGGATTCCACTTCCCATGATGGCATTGCCCAAATTAAACACCGACATCCCGAACGACGCCGAACCAGGGCTCTGAGAAACATTAACAATTAGATTTCTGTGTGAAACGGCAGTCTCCGATGAAACCTGTCAGACTAGATCAACCACTTACATATTCAGCTTCGAATTTCTTCTTTCCCAGTTGATGATCCGTGAGGAAGTTCTGGCTTTCTGCATCCATGTCGGTCGTATACTGCATTCTGTAACCACATCATCAGTGCATTAGATCACCATAAGAGAAGATTTATTAACTAACAGTGACCCGTCCAGGTCAAATCTAGCAAGTTTTACCCATTGAGGGGCACTTTGTTGGGACAGTCCTGATAACTCGTGTAATCGTTGGTGTTGGATCCACTGCAGTCCATGTCTGGAGCACGGTCAAAATGACTCATCTTCGTGTTTTCAGGGGCTTTGTTCACTCTGTAATATAAAACAATGGAATATTGTCCTTATAATGTAAGGATTTAAGTTTCGCAAATCCACTGAGGAGAAAACATGGCAATTTTTGGGCACATACACACCCACGAAAGCTTTCAATTTGGCGTTTTAGTGTCATAACTACAGACTTATTATGCTTATTATGTTTTTATTTAATTATGTGTTACTGTTCTCTCTCTGTCTCTCTTCTTTATCATGTATCTTTTGTTTTTTACTATGAATAGCACTGTAACTCCTGTTGTGTTTATTAGTGCTATATATATATATATATATATATATATATATATATATATATATATATATATATATATATATAATGAAATGAAACATCTTTACATAACAGGAAACAATGTTGCACTGGACAATTATTTAAATTATTATTCAAATGAGATATTTAAAGTTCCCCAAACGAGAAACACATGCCCATGCCACGCGTTTTATCTCAAATTTGCTAATTAACGAAACATTTCCATTGTTATCTAAAGATTTTGTTATTATTATTTCAAAAAGTAAATCAATTTTCCATAATGTTTATTTGACCATAATGCGGTTAGGAAACGCGCGTCCACGCTTTTTAGCTCCGCGCGCGACCTGGCGTCAGGTCACGTGTCCAACCCCCAAGGTCTGAGTGGAAAATTACAGCGGAACAGACAGACGTCTCATCAGACTATATTTATATATTCTGAACAAAAAGATTACACATAACCAATTAAGGCTTTTTTTTTTCTTATTTTCTTTAAACTATCTAAACGGATTCGGGTGACTATTTTAGAACGTTACCAGTATTAAATTTCCGTTTAAACACCCAAAACACATGAATAATTGTATTAGAACAATAAACTGTAAGTATATATATAAAACAGATAATAACAAATAATAATGATAATATTGGTAAATTAGAACGAGAAAAAAAATGTGTGTGAAGCACCCCCCCAACCCCCCCTCCCCGCGTTTATCAACAACCACCAGGCAAATCATACAACAACCGCAATAAAACCCATTAATTAAATCATGTAGCTAACATAACAGTTACTTTAAAACATCCAACCTTTGACAGCCAAAATATTTAATATTATAATATTATTTTTAAGTGTGTTTGATTAACGACTGCATCCTTCAGGACGGATGTGCGGGAAGATGATGAAACACGAATGAGTCACAAAACGGATAAACGTGTGTTCAGGTTAAAAACAACAACAACTAAAACATCAAATAATTAAATTAACGTGTAACCGGGATGAGATCTTACCTCAAGAATAAAAATAAAATAAATAAAACACAGGAATCCGTTTCTTCAGCTCCGGTTTGAATGGGAAAAAATGTGACCAAACCCTCCAAGCCGTGAAGAATGTTCCAGTGATCAATTACTAAACCGATTTATCCTTCAAAACTGTACCGTGAAAAATAACAAATAAAGATTGATCAAGTAAATTATGCATGCATATAAATAGCTACCGCGATACGTATAAACCCTACAATTTGTAATATTAATAATAATGTAGAAAATGAACAGAGACGTCCTCTGGGCGCGTCCGGAATCACAGTCGTGTTCTGATGCTGTTTGAATGACGATTTATATTCTCCGGTCGCATTGCATCAGCCGGCAGACAGCCGAAGGGCGGGGCATCTGAAGTGATTGTGTACAAACCTGCAGTGACCCAGACGAGGAGTGCCTCTCATTCCCAGCCTCATGAAGGCGTTCATCCTGCTCATAGATGATAAAATGAACAGATGCAACCTTTAATATCACAGCTGTGTCTGCTAGACACCACTGAGAGCACATGAACTAAACATCTCACATTACAGGCGCAGTATTCTCTAACATCTCAAGAGTTTCAGATGTTCTCACAAACAAAGGGAACCCCAAAGAACCTTTCCGTGATCTGTTCTTAAAAGAACATTTTAATAACCATAAGAACGCTTCATGCATTTTTACAATTAAAGGCTTTATATGCATGCATGCATGAAGGATCTTGAAAAACCGAAAATGTGTGGTTCTTGTATGGCATCACTGTGAAAACTCCCTTTTCATTTTTAAGAGCATTTGGATGTTAAACGTCCTTCATGATGCCAGAGATGCATGCCAATAAGCATCTCAAGCTGCTTAACAATTCAAAAGATCACAATTAACTCTTAAAATTCTCATAAGACCAAATGATCTGATTGGGAACCCCAAAGAACCTTTTAGTGATCAGTTCTTAAAAGAACATTTTAATAACCATAAGAACCCTTCGTGCATTTTTAAAATTAAAGGCTTTGTTTACATCCATGCATGAAGGACCTTGAAAAACCGAAAATGTGTGGTTCTTGTATGGCATCACTGTGAAAATGAGATGAGATGCTGGTCGTCAACCATTGACATATTTTGTGGTAAAGGAGAATATCTAGGGTTTCCGATGAACAATTTGGCTACAGAGGAACCACAGAGATAGACCACAACCCACTCTAGGGGCGCTGCACAAGATCCCGGGCCCTATGCATAGGCAGTCCTAATGGGCCCCCCTCCCCTTGAAAATATATATTCAAGACTTTTTTAAGGGCCCTCTCTTCCTTTGGGGCCCTGGTAATCAGTATTGGTTTTACCCCCCAGTCCAGCGCCCTTGACCCACTCTGTGCCCTATTTCAAGCGAGGAACTGTTGTTTGCACAGAGGTTGAATTTTTTTTGAGGCAACAAAGTAATCAGGTATGAATGAACAATCACCGTTGTCTCAGATGTTCCTCCTAAACAGATCTATAAATGAGTCTGTTGTGAGATTACTTCTTCATTTAATCTCATCTGCGTCTGCTGAGAGACATGTCAAAGACAATGACTTCTCCATGAGAGCGATCACATGACTAAAGGAACAAAGGAGGAACTTCTGAGAGGATGTTAGACACAAGTGACAGAGTCGGGAACGAGTGCGGCCTTTGGGTCACAGCAGAGTTGAGTTTGTTGTTTCTTTCGCTCCCAGCATAACTTAAACGAATCATTCGCCTGACCACCTTCACACAGAAGTTGTTTGTCACCCCCCCGATCGGCTAAATCCCCCGGTGGAAGTGGGACTCCGGTCTTTACCCTCAGATTAAAGGCCACTGCAGCCTCTGTGCTGGAGTTCACAAAGAACACGGATGCTGGAATGTCGGACCTATTGAAACGGGCCCCGGGGCCCCAGGCGACGCCCCGACTCCATAGGTAAGACTGGATCAACAAAAGCATTTTTCTGTCTCCACACTGTGTGAAAAACGTGCGGAAGAAATCCCAGCTCTGCCTTTGAAACTATAGCAGCAATCCATCGAGAAAATGACATTGGAAATATCTTGATTTCTGAGGGAATGGTTTCTGAAAATGTGCTCTCGAAATGTTCTTCTGTGCCTGATTCAAAGGAAATATCTTGATTTCTGAAATGAAGTTGTATAATGTTCTACAGGAGACCAACGAATAAATGCATTCACCTACCAGTCCATTGGAAATATCTTGATTTCTGAAAGTATTATGACTGACTTTGTTTTGTATATATATATATATATATATATATATATATAATGCGTTGTTGACATGAATTTTAAGTTTTAGGGGGAAATAGAAATTCAGTGTGCTGATAAATTCAGTGTTACCAAAATGTTTTTTTGCATATATCAATTAAATTTTTCCAGTAGCGTTTCAGAACATCGTGGATATTCTCCTGCAAACTTGAGATGGGCAACAATGTTTTGTTTCTTGAAATCAGTGTTTGTTTTTTCTGTGATAGCCTCCCATGAACACTGTTTTGTCAGTGTTTTTCTTACGTAAGACTGGGGTTATCATGTGTGGATATCTTAATCAGGGCAGATCTTTCACTGTCAGCCTATGGTTCTGTGTCACTTGTTTGAGATTTTTACAGTTTACCATCACACCGATCTTTGTGGGACGTCTTGTCCAAGGGAGAGGTGTATTGGTGCTCAATTTCTTCCTATTGTAAACTATCCGCCTGACTGTGGACTAAAGGAGGCCCGAGAATATAGAAATCCTTCTGCAAACCCTTGCAGGCTTCTGAACTGGTTCACCTCTTCTTCTAAGTACTTGGATCACAGAGAATCTTGCTGAAAAAAGCAGGTTAACTCAATGTTTAGTATGTGAAAGGGCAAACTAAACCCATGGCTTTTTCTGAGCTGATAGTAAATATAACGCTGTTCTGTAAATATTCGAGAGATGTTCTGTTTATTTATTTGTTTAGGTAGGTTTGTGGTTGATTTCTTTAATTAAACTGGCCCATATTAACTTTTTACTATCCTCTCAAATCATCAGTTAAATTTTTTAAAGAGTTTATTTCATCCTCTTAATGCTACACTCTTAAAAAAAAATTTAAAAAAATGTTTTTTTTTAAATTGTCATTGAGAACGTTTTTACATCCATGGCAGCTCTATATTTCACAAAAGGTTCTTTATAATGGAATATAATATATTAAAATGTTATTCAAACCAAGAAAAATGTCTATTTTGAGATATTTTCACTCAAAGGGTTTTTCAAGAACAGAAAATGGTTCTTCCTTGCCTAAAACTAAGAGAGTGCATGTAATCTGTCATTTAACACTTCACATTTTAACTCTTATTTTTAGTTCTTTTGCTGTTTAGGAGTAATAGTAACGACTTCATCTCACTATGACTGGGTGGACCATTTCTGTACACCACATAGGTATCATTCACATGTAAATGTGTGTGATCATATGTAAATTTCGTAACCAGAGGTTTTTGCATTTTAGATACAATAGACCTTCAGTTTTTAAGACTTAAAGCTATAGTATATACATATATATATATATATATATATATATATATTATAACTGATCTAAAATCAAGTTCACTGTAAAAAATAATGTTGCCTCAACTTAAAGAGTAAACATTCATGCTGCCTTAAAATTAATTTAATATTTAAATTAAGGTTAATGAAGAGTGACCAACTGGACAATCCAGGAATGTTACTGTAAATAAAATAAAAAATTATAAATTCTGCAATAGTTACCTTAATGATCTACTGATTTAACCCATTCAAATATTTAGGTAGGTTCAGTGATATTTTACTTTAGAAATCTGTTAATTTAGACGTAACATTTAAAAATAACCATTGTTTTTTTTTTTTTTCAGAGTAACACTGCACTTTAAGTTGTAATAGCCAATTGTAACAATTATATTTAATGGAATACAATCCTAATTCCATTTTCAATCTTCAACATCTTTCGTACTTGGAGCATGGCTTGGAATTTCATCCGCTTCTGAACCCGACGGCACAGTTGAAATTAATAGAAAGTGAAAATCTAAAGAAGAAGAAAAAGCCAAGAAGGTTCTGGAGAATCTCTGTGGATTTCTTGATGTTTGGATCGTGGGGGTCCGTGAGAGAGAAGACATCCCGCCGGTCTCCCACAGAGGGGGGCAGAGGTCGGCTCATCTTCCCCCAGCTCCTGACTCATTCTTATATAATCATTTCATCCCCTCGTATTAAACAAACAGCCGCCTGCTGTCCGCACTCATGGGAACCTGCCGAGAGAGTTCGACATGGGGCTCACACTATGCACATCACTTCAACAGCATAATGCCCACCTGCCATCGCTCATAACAGGCCCTGCTGAGGCCATCTTGGTGCTTTATGAAATAAAATAAAATGTATGATGTGTGACTATGTATCTGATAAAGAGAATCCTGATGGATGCTTGAGAAAGAAAATAAAAATAGGGCATTGGGACTTTATTGCAGTGCACATGTCCTCTTTCTCATGGACTATCATCACTTGTGTCTGTGTTATAGTGTTTCCAGTGTGAAGCTTCAGTGTGTTTATAGCAGAGTTATCAGACTGGAAAACAAACGCTCTTGACACAGACAGGAAGTGAAATGCATACACCGCACAAATACGCATGCAGCTCAATGCATTTCACTGACACTGATTGCTTGCTTTAGATGCGCCTGCATGTGTGTTTCTGAACACCTGCGAGACAAGTCCTATGCCGGGTGGCACAGTAAGATGAGATTTGGGATATATTTAGGTTATTGGGTTATAAGAGGTTAGCAGAGATACAGTTTAGCATCTGCAATGCTTACAATCGCATCATCAGCATCTGTGACAGTATACATTTCAATATTGGATAGATAAACCAGCTTGAATTTCTATGCTGGTCCAGGCCAGTTGATGCAGAGTTAACTGGTGGATTAAATATAATGCAAAGTCATACCGGCAACACCAAGGTCATGGGTTCGATTGCCAGGGAATACAACGACTGTGTATCTAGAATGCAAAACAAGTGGCTTCAGATAAAAGCATCTGCCAAATGCATAAACGTATATGAAAACCTTTTAGAAGGGTTTTGGGCCAAAACAGTTGTGAGGCAGAGTATTTGGTGAATGGATGATGTTCAGATTGTGTACTGCGTGTTCTACAATGGTTCTAGTCAGGATTAATATAATCAACTGACCTATTAAAAACATATTTTTTAAATTGAAATAAAGTATGAAATGTACATATTGGATGAAAAAGAAACTAAAAAACAAGAAGTGTTGCCTTGGCTGTGAACTGAAATAAGTTTAAGTTGAATAAATTACTTTAGTTTTAGTGTTTAATTAACTGGAATTATTCATTAAAACTAAAGCTTGAAACAAAAACAAAAAGTATTAATATTTCAAAAGAACAAAAATACTAATAAAAATGACAACTAAGCACATTGCAAAAATCACAAAAATGTAAAAATAAATATATAAAACTAAAGTAATATATATATATATATATATATATATATAAGTTGAAGCACTGGAGAGAAATAAAAGCTAAAAATAAATTAAACCTAAATAGTAATATAAAAAAAATGACAAAATGACAAAAACATGTAAAAAAAAAAAAAAAAGAAAACCCTGTTATTATATATAAGAAAAATAACATTGTTCCTGCACATCACCACCATCAGCATGGCCAGGTCGTGCAAATCTCCCAAAACCTTATTTTGGGGGGAGATACTCATATGACAAAAAAAAAAAAAAAAAACCTGTATAAAACTAAAGTTAAATAAAGATCATGCACAATGAACCGTGACATAAGTCGAGGGAATTTTTCAGATGAACAGCAGAAATTAGGCGATGTGAGCTGAGAAGAATATGGGCATCTTTTGATATGAAGCTTTGGGCCTGTAATCCGCTTACATCTGAAAGAGCTCTGAATTCCTGGACCTGCAGGAGAAGCTGAGCCGGACTTCTAAACAGCATCAAAACTTTCCACTAATATTGTAAAAGACAACCCGGATCTGAAGCACATGAACCCGCTGACTTCAAGCGAGAGGTGGGGGAACCGGATTACAGCGGGTCTCCTGGATAAACTGTTCTCAGCGCCGATGCACCCTGTACATGAGACACATAAGACTACAGCACTGCCACAACCGCCGAGAGCAGAGATGTCCTCTGTGCCATCATAATATCCTGCTGTGTTATGATTGTATAACAGGGATCGTGCATGATTTAATCTCCATGCCAAGCATATTCCCTTGATTCCCACAGAAAATACAGTCTGAATGTTGTTATAAAACAAACTGCAGCTCTGTGGTATGTTATACTTCTGTCCGTATGCTTCACAAAGGGAAATAACTCAAATAACAACGCTCTTCCTCGGGAAGGAAGTGGTTCCCTCAAACACAAAGAACAACACATGCCTGAGCTCTGTGTCACTCTGGTGTCCTTACATCATATAATGCTGTGCAGTTTATTCCATTCATCGAAACGGTCAGTCAATGAGCTAAAAATGAGTTTGAACTGTAGAGTGGAGAGCAAGATTCATTCTGAGGGGACTAAACTCTTTTCTGACTCTTCATTTGGTTCGTTTCCTACTATAGTGAATAAAAATGGCAAATGAGTTTAATTTGGTAAACAGTAATGAGATTGCAAGGAGAACAAATGGAGAGTTTTACAAATACCGAACAAGCTAAAGGTGGCACTGGTGACATAAAACTGCCTAAATACTAAAACAACTTATTTACATCAAAATGAAGAAGAGATGAGCACGAGGGAGCAGAATATTAAGACTTGAGGTGGGAAAACCTCCTGCACAACATTGAGCCTCCCTGAACACTTTTGCATAATGCATGCGACTTCTTCATCAAACGCACCTCTTTTCTTCAACATAGCTATTTTTTCCTGAGGTATTCCAAGAGAAACATTTGAGAACAGCCTGAATGCAGTTCAGTGAGCTTTATCAGAGTAGCAACCATGTATTTCCCAATAGCTGCTTTTATCAAAAACTCTTTGTTTCTGAACTATGTCATTTATCTGCATGTGAGCGAGAGAGATCAGGAAGGTCAAAACAAGACGGGCGTCATCGGCTAGTAAATGTGACATCCTAATGACCCAGGTGCTTCACACACAGATAAAAAAAGAAGAGCTGTGTTTCATTTTCATCCGAATCTCGTGACAGCGCAGCTCAGCTCAGCCTGTCCCAGCCTTCCTCATGCATCTGGGAAATTTCCATTCCCTGCTTTGCTTTTCTCAAGGTTAGGTTCACAGCGTTCTGCCGAGCATCATTCTGCCTCTTTGTGTTTTTATAATTCAATGATCACCCACGGTCTGAAAGCAGACACGATGTTACTATCCTGTTACCTGCTTAAATGTAAGAAAAGCACCACACTGGGTCACACTTAAGCCTATTATACAGGACTGTGGATTAACTGTGTCTCTCTTCCTGTTAAATGAGGCCAAAGACATGAACGCCTTGATCAGATGCTTAGCGTGACGTTAAGTGACGGCTTGATCGGGATTCATCTCGCAGCCGTATTCTGGGAATCTGAACAGAGATGGCAGGTTTAAAGGAACAGTTCACCTAAAACAAGCATTCTGTCATTGTTTACTCAACCTCACGATGAAACACAAAAGCATAGATTGCAATTCTCCATACAGGGAAAGGATATACAAAAAACACCCTCTGCAGTGAATGGGTGCCGTCAGAATGAGAGTCCAAACAGAGCTGATTAAGACAAACCAATAGACAGAGGAGTCATTTTTTTTTCATCTTATTTATAAATTAGTTTCTCACAAATACACAGCTTTTTGCTTCACAAGACATTAACTGATGAACTGGAGTGGTCTGGATTATTGTGATGTTTAGACTGACGGCACCCATTCACTGCAGAGCATCCATCGCTGAGCAAGTGATGCGATGCTACATTTCTCCAAATCTGATGAAGAAACCAACTACATCTTGGATGTTCTGAGGGTGAGCACATTTTATATATACACATTTTTTTTTTACAAATTTTATAGACAAATTTATACTCTTATTCACTAATTTTCATGTGCATTTTTGCTTGTTCAAAACTGTTTTTTGGAGCCACTGACGTCAAACTTAGTGCAAGGTCAATCTTGCAGACAGTTGCTACTTTTATGGTACTTTTATTGTGATTTAATGGCCTTTATTTGGAGCTCGACAAACATGAATAAGAGTAAATAACCATTTTCAATTTAGTGCAAATTTAGTCTCCTTTTATGTCCCTTTTTGTTTTATGTAGCCACATTTTCCAATAATAATAATAGTCTGATTACATTTTGATATTATCTTTAAACTACATGCACCACTGTCCACAACCATAAAATGTTTCTACCAATTTACAATATGCAATCATTTCCTCAATTAAAGGCAATTTTCTGTCCTGGAACAGAACATCATGACTGTAGGTGCTGGTCTCTGTGAGAAGAAAAGCCAACATAAGCACATACTCGATCATTTACAGAGTAATAGTACACGTTTTAAAACATAGAACGTGTGTTCGTCCAAGTTAGCCACAACTCAAACAAATATTAGACTCAGTACAGAGGAATTTCTGAATGTGATGTTGGTTATATTTTACTGCTGGACCAGCGAGCAGAAGAAGAGTTTGTGTGTATTTCAGAAAGATGCAGTAATTTTGCGTTTGACTGTTAGATGTTTGATTAATGCGTTTCATGCACAGGTGATGCATTTAACTCTCTAGCTCAGGTGCAAGTTATTGACACAGCCGTCTAATCAGATGTTAGAAATCCAGAAAAGAATCTCAGAGAGGTGTATAATCATTGCATTGCAGGTTTGAAAGAACAAAGTTCACATTTACTGAACAACCAAGAACGCCGTTGAATAGAGTCCCAGTGTCACAGCTAATAGGAAACACAACTTCCACTGTTTTTACAAAGTTGGGACAAAACATTAATGTTTATGGAATGTTCTTATCACTTTATTGATATCTGATATACATTCTCGTAATGTCGAGAGAAAACATTCCTAGAAACTGTCCTTCTGGTGTTATTTGTACCTTATGAATGTTCTAGAATCGGTTCTGAAATCTTTACATAATGTTCTAAACACAACAAGCAACATTCCAGAGTTCTTGAAATGTTACAAATAAACGTTCCAATAATAAGTAAACAAAAATGTTACTTGCACCATTCTACTAACTTTTTCACCCAAAATACAAGACAGCGAAACTGGACCTTTCACTGTTTTAGAAAGAAACATTTCAAAACATTTTTTAGAACCTAGATTTGTCATTAGGGGTGCAACTATACCAACAAATACAAATAGTTTGTGTCTCAAAGACACAGAGAGATATTGTAAAATGACTGAAACGAGGTATTCAGCTTCATTCAGAAGCTCCTTCTGCTGCTCACGTGACCTCTCGCTGAAGCATTGTTTATATGAGCTCGAATCATGTGTCACCAAGAACACAGTTGTGTATCTGGAAACCTAAGGGTGTGTCGGAGAGAGCATGAGCGTGCATGCTTCCCTCAAAATCATTTGATTTATGGTGCGTATATAACGTCAATTCATTACAATTCATACTTGTCGATTGAATTCCTTTTGCTTCAGGATGCAGGTTTTACATAAGACTTCAAGTGGTGGAACAACACAGTACCACCACTATCATGAAAAATAAATAAAACTGCCCTACAAGTCAAACATTGAAGTTTATTATCGTCACCATGAACCACACAGACCAAACAACATGATACCGGCTGCTAACCGTCCGTCTCTTGAATCTCCACACTGATCCTCACTGCGAGTGTTTATTTAATGTAGTCTGGGTCGTTTGAGTTTGCTTGTGTTCACATGTTCAAGTGGGGAAACACGATCCTTAAATGACCTCACTGGTCTCTCTCTACACCAACAGCAGGATCTCTGGGGATTGAGATTCGTGGGGTCGTGTGTGCTGTAACTCCAGCTTTCAGAGTTAATGTGGCACTCCCTGCTACGATGACTCATCAAACACCTTTAGCATAATTACAGCACTGCTCGCTCTCTGCAGGCTCATCACACTAGACCAAAACTCACCGACACTATTTTGAGTGCTAAGGCATTCAACCGGCATCTTCAACAGCCAAGATAAGGCTCATGTGCAAATGCAAAGATGCAATGCTGCATAAAAACAGATCGAGTTATACCTGCTTAGGACTTACTTTTGCCATATTTACAAGGCCATGATTTTTTGGGTGTGGCTAATGTGTTCTAATGGTGCTTTTACATAGTCAAGTTACGGCTGCTCTGTGACGGCTCAGAATTTAGTGTAAAGATGCAATGCCTTATAAAAGCCGGACTAAACTATGCATGCTTAGGATTTATTGTTGCTAAATTTGCACGCAAAGGTAAATGGCTGAAGTGGCATTTAGGTGACTTTACACAAAGTATATTTACACAGCCAAGTTAAGGCTGCTCTGTGCCTGCTCAGAATTCTGTGTCAAGACACAATTGTGTATAAAAGCCAGATTAAATTATGCCTGCATGCTCTGAGCACAGCCTCAGTTTTTAATATCATCAATGCATCTATGTCACCTCTCGAGGAGCTTTAAACAGTCTGTGTAAACACATTTCACAAATGTTTCTGTGCATGCCTCCTTTGCAGTGTTTAGCAACAGACTGTTTCATGCTGCTCAGAGGTGGCATAAATGAAACCTCTGCAGTGTAAATTTGTGTTACTTGTGGTTGTCTAGTCGCCAAGTCAAAAGTCTCTAGATTTGGTTCAGGTCCCTCCTTCAGTGTTGATCTATGGGGTTTTTTTTTTTTTGTGGAAGGTGAAATGTTGCATCAGATCACTACACAGCACCACACTTTTCTCTCCAAATGAGTGATGTCTAGCACCCAAAGGTTTTTAAGTACCAAACCCTGATATGAGCAACACTCCACTCAACATTTATTCCACTTGAGAAAAACATTGTCTAATAAAAATGCAAACAGACAGGTGAGGTTAGATTTTTATCGAGCGTCACCTCAAGGCATCTTATGTTCCTTAAAGGCCTCAGAGTTTCATTTATGATCATTATTGCATGATTTAAGCATTGTGTGAACATAATACAGGTGAAGGATGTTTTCTCAGGGCTGGGTGCAGTACAGGACTTAACAAACAAAGCACTCTACTTCCAAACATGAATCTGCCTTAAACACACAGTGTTCTTTCCTGTGTTGACAGGTCATTTTGAAAGGACATTGATTATATCCATTACTGAGGCTCGTTTAGACACATATAGAGAATATTTAATTGGATGCAATGCATATATGTGTATGTGTGTGTGTGTGTGTGTGTGCATGAGTCAGCAACATCTCAGAACTAGTTTCTATGGGCTCTGTAATGCTGACTTTACACAGTTTTGATGCTGAGACATCAGAACTGCGCTGTTCAGGTTTTGCTTTAACAGAGCATCTTTTCTCTGATGAAGTGTATTTCTCTATACATCAGTACGGCTGAACTTTATTGCCCGCATCCTCTGCCATCTGGCTAATGTTTAGCTTTCATTCGCCCATGCAAACACACATAGCAACAAACCAAACAGACACTCCTTTACAATTTTAGCTCAATACTTTGCATTCTTGCGTCAGATCTGACAGGTTTATTTAGCAATGTGCGCTGAATGTGTTTATTGTGTGACGTGAACCAGGATTAACGTGATGTGACTTGTGGTAGTGTACATAAAAAAAATACAAAAATATAAAAAAAAAATCAGAGAATTTTTTTTACTTCAAATCTCATTGTCTTGAAATATTGTTTGGTAATATGCATGTAAAGAAATTTATAATATATATATATATTTTTAAATAATGTGGTTTTCTCCAATTTCATTGTGAAAGTTTTTTTTTTATATTTTAAATAAAACAATGTTTTAATAAATTGATAGTGTATATATATATATATATATATATATGTGTGTGTGTGTGTGTGCGCTTGTTTTAAATTATTCTTGTGCTGTTTTAAAATACACAAAAATCACTGTAAAAAAAAACGTTGAATATTTTAAATAAAGTTATATATGTTAATACATTTATAGTTATATAAGTGATATTAATTATATATATAAAAAAATAATGTGGATGAAAGCTAAGAATTGCGTTCTAAATTTAGTGATTTAATTTTCATTTATTAATTTTGCAGATACTTTTATCCAAAGCTACTTACTTACATGATAAATATTTATATTATTTTAATGACAAAATGTTTGATGTTTACTCTTGTGATCAAAGTCAATTTCCCTTAATTCTTATTTATTTTTAATTATTTAAATGTAATTATTCGAAGGATAAAATATTTATGAACGTTTAAGTGAGATTCATCAGCATAATTTAAATACCTCTGATATTTTCTTTCATATTCACATGACTTTCTCCACCAGTGAAAACACAAAGAAGGATGTTGTTTCACATTTCTTTATTTTTCATGTTACATTAAATGCAAACAGTTTCAGTGATACAGATATGATTGGTTGGGTTCACCTCATTTCTTACAACTGTTCCTCTACAATCAGCAAAATACTGGGATACTGTGTTCACTTCACATTACCAAAACCGTGTAAACTGTTACAGTTTGTACATTCAATGATGTTGATGAACGGACGTCTGAAGCGATGCAAACACGCTTTTGACATTTCGATTAAAAATTACGTAAACACATTTGTTTTTCTTTTGAACGTGTATAAAGAAAGTGTTAACAATAATGTTTCATCTGTTAACATTTGTTCAGTTAAATGATCTAACAATGAAAAATACTTCTAAAGAATTTATGAATCTTAATTTCAACAGTTACTAATGCATTATTATAATAGTATGAATTTATCTGAATTAACAGATGTATTTTTATTAACTACCCACATGACAAAAAAAAAATATTTTTAATTATATTTTAAATAAATATATTTCAAAATATACAAAAAATGGGTCAAATATATTTTTATTTGCTCAAATGTTTTTCAAAAATATATTTATTTTGGCAATTTTTTGTATCATTTTGAAAATATATTTTAAAAATATAAATATATTTTTAAAAGCGCTTAAAAGTTTATTTTGCCCTCCATATATATTCAATCCGAGAAAATATTTTCACATTTAAGGAAAAACTTATAAACTTATAAAACTTATAAAATAAAAAATAAACATTAATGAATAAGAAATTTATTTTCTTGCCCCTAATATACATTTTGAAATATAGTTTGATATATGAAGGTTGAAACTAAATATATATAAAAAAAATAATAATAATTTAATTGTTGAGGACATATATTTAAAATATATTTAAAAGATTTTTTTGTTTTGCTAGTTAATGCATTAACAGAACTTTAAATGTTAATAAGAAAGCAAATAGGGTCAGTTTTGATTTTATGTTGACTTTAAAATGCATATATAAATTGCACTTACGAACACGTCCGATATGTTTTTACGCCGAAGACAAATACTGCTCTAAATCAGATGGTTTTCAAGCACATTCTAGATGTGAAATATGACCAAACATTCGTCTGCCAGTCTCTCTGTATCATTTCAGCTGCTAACTAATCAAGTAACAAACAAAAAAGAAGAGAAAAAACACGTGTAACTCCATGTGTCAGTTCGTCGTAGGAGGTACAATACAAATACAATGGCTTTTCTACAAATTTACAAAAGAAAATAAAGACACGATGGCACCGACATCTAAAATATAATACTAAAACTCTACCCTTCCGGCGTCCATCAGTGACCAAAACGAATTAGACTATTTACAAACCATGTACAATGTCCAAAAAGACCATGTTTGTGATTCAAAACATGCAAAAATATCATAACCATTTCATTTGAAATATTCACTTGCTTCATGAGTAAATAGATCACCAAAGGATCTTTAAATATCGTCCACTTTGGCAGGACCGGCGCATGCAGAAACATGTTTGGGCACGGATGAGGGCGACAGGCGTGACCCTCTCGCTTCGGTAAACCTGCGTAGTCAAAGAAGGCACAGATGTCCACAGTAAACGCTGATGTGATTGGACTGCGAAGCGAAGCCGGTTTTAAGAGCGAACGGTCGGGTCTGGGCTTGTGCGCGATGACTTTACGGTAATTAATGAGTCACAAACGGATGTTTCTGCCCGTTTGGTGTGGCTCAATTATTATCTGCTTTAGAAAGATGAATGCAGCCGTCAATGAACTGACCAGCTCGAAACGAAGAGAACCGAATCGATGCTTATAGATCAGGATGAGAGGAAAAAGCAAAGCTTTCGTGGACCAACATTAAAACTTGGGTACAAAAATTGGACCTTTTTCCCCTCTCAAAGAGGAAATCTGATTCAAGTGATAATATTAAACAAAGAGTGCACTCAGAAATGAATCTCGCATCATTTAGTTCTGAAATGAAATGTCATCTTTGAGTGAACTGATAACAACAAACCCTAACATGTAGTGAAGTGCTTATTTGATGAACCCTTCTGCCCAGCTCTGTCTCTCTTTAACATTAAACATCCTTCACATCCAACAACGGAGAGCCGGGAAACACACAGGAGAAGTTAAAACATGGAGAGAGGAGAGAGAGGTCCATCTCTGGGATGAAACGGCTTCAGCGGAGGTTTAATGAGCTCCTCTAGAGCCGGGAGGATTGTGGATCCAGTCCAAGACGATCAGAGACAAGCTGCCGATCATGAAGAAGATGCCCACCACCAGGAAAACGGTGGCCTGTGGACAACAATTACAGTACAGTTTACTTGAAATAATACAATTTAATGCTATAAAATATAGGTATCATGGAATATTTTTTATATATATATAATAAAAGAGTATTACATAAAATAAAACATTAAAATAAAATATAATAATTACATAGTACAATATATATATTTTTTACTATAAAGTAAAAACATGTTAATTACTTGTTTACTTACTATAAAGGTTTACTTGTTTATCACTTACTATATAAATATATATTCAGAATCTAATAATATAAAATAAAATAGAGCATCACATAAAATAAAAACATTAAAATTAAATCTAATATAACAATTACATAATACAATATATATATATTTTTTTGAATATTCTATATAATATGATATAATTAAATATAAAATAAAACAGTGCATCACATAATATAAAACATTAAAATAAAATCACAATATATAGATTTTTTTACTATAGAGTAAAAATATGTTAATTACTTGTTTATTACTTACTAGAGTTTATATATATATATATATATATAAAATTTAATGAAAAAAGCATTACATAATCAAATTCCAAAAATTAAATACTTTTAATTAGAATACATAACATTTTAAAATGCTTTTAATCTGATTACAGTTATTTATTTATTTTTAAATGGAATACATTATTATATTTTCATTTAGAATTGTAATATTTACCCTGAGATTTTAAGCTTATATTTTAATTATTATTATTCATTTTTTATGGTTTGATTAATTTCACCAATTCACGAACCCCCTTGAATTTCCCCGCAGTTTAGGAAACCCTGATGCACGTCATGTGTTGAAAAATAAAGACTACAATTTATTTTTGTATTTGTGTATGTTAATGAACGTGGTATATCATATCAGTGTGATAAATGAGTTATGTCCAAAGTATGAAGTAACATAACATAACATGTACTCACGGATATTTTCTGCGGCGATCTGAACGGTATGCTCTTGACGAGCCGCAGGTAAAAGGCCGCGGGGAGGATGAAGATGAGCATGGTGGCTGCAGACGAACCTACAGGAGGAAGACGAGGAATCAATGTGTGTGTGTTCAAGTGTGTTCACTTCTTCTCACAAGCACAAGCGCTGACCGATGAAGCCGAAGATGTCTCTGATGGTGGGGACGAAGATCACCAGGAGGTTGTTGAAGGCCAGTATAGCAGCGGCGATGAGGAAGTGCCGGATCCAGCTGAACTCTTTTCCAGCGAAACACAGCGTGATGACGGACGAACGGATCTGAAAACACCCGTTAACAAAACATTATCAAACTAAATCATCACCTTGTTTAACTGAAGCAAGCAATTCTACAATATTGTGAGTGAAACGGGAAATACAAACACAATACAAACACAATTATTGTTTATATACACACACATATATATATATATATATATATATACATACACAATATATATTTATAGTTTATTTATAGTATATTTAGTTTTTTTCTTCACTTTTTTTTATATGTATATATGTATTTAATTTTATTTTTACCAAATGTGTAATGTGTTTTATATATATATATATATATATAAAAATCACATTTATTGTATTAAAAATATATATATAAATAATTAAATGTAAAAAACACACTTAATAAATGTTTAAAAAAGTCACATTACACAGTTGTTAAAAATAAAATTATATATATATATATATATATATATATATATATATATATATATTTATATATATATATATATATATAATATTTTTATATTGTTAATAATTTAAAGTTTTTTAATTCTATATAATATATACATACACAAACACAATATATATTTATAGTTTATTTATAGTATATTTAGTTTTTTTTCTTCACTTTTTAATATACATTATGTTTTTAAACAATAAACAATGTTTTTTTTATATGTATATATGTATTTAATTTTATTTTTACCAAATGTGTAATGTGTTTTTTATATATATATATATATATATATATATATATATATATATAAATCACATGTATTGTATTAAATATATATATATATATATATAAATAATTAAAAGTAAAAAACACACTTAATAAATGTTTAAAAAAGTCACATTACACAGTTGTTAAAATAAAATTATATATATATATATAATATTTTTATATTGTTAATAATTTAACGTTTTTTAATTGTATATAATATATATATACATACACAAACACAATATATATTTATAGTTTATTTATAGTATATTTAGTTTTTTTAATATACATTATGTTTTTAAACAATAAATGTTTTTTTTATATGTATATATGTATTTAATTGTATTTTTACCAAATGTGTAATGTGTTTTATATATGTATATAAATATATATAAATCACATTTATTGTATTAAAAAATATATATAAATAATTAAATGTAAAAAACACACTTAATAAATGTCTAAAAAAGTCACATTACACAGTTATTAAAAATAAAATTATACATATATATATATATATATATATATTTAATATTTTTATATTGTTAATAATTTAACGCTTTTTAAGAAATAAAACTCCAGTCCTGCAACTTTACAGAGGATTCGAAACAAATGAAAGCACATAACTTCATTTCTGAAACACGATTTTGTGTTTAGATTTAACTGAATTCCTTTGAGAACTAATGTTACTGTTGTTTAAAGCACTGTGAACACACACACACACACACACACACACACACAGAAGTCTGAATGGAGCAGGAACTGTACGATCCTGAGCAGGTGAGTGAATTATCTGAGCGCAGGTCACAGGACCCGGACTGATCCGCTCAGAGCATGAGAACCTGCTCACAGTGGGCCAAAGTTCACACACACACACACACACACACACACACACACACACACACACACACACACACACACACACACACACACAGAGAGAGAGAGAGTGGGCGGAGCCTGAGACAGGATTACAAGTGTAAGTGTGTGGTAGAGTTGCATCAGCCAGCAGCAGCGAGACTAACGGCTGACGGACTGAGTTTGACACAGATCACTCGAGCAGAGATCGCATTAAATGCAGCTGGACTTTCAACTTCTAAAGATACAATTACAGCGCAGACACTGAACAGAGTGAGAAAGAGTCTTTAAAAAGCCTGCTGTCAACCCAACCGCGCTGTTGCTTTCAGTTCATGCCGAAAACTGTGAACTATCAACAGTGTTGGGGAGTAACTAGTTACATGTAACGGCGTTACGTAATTTAATTACAAAATTATTGTAACTGTAATTAGTTACAGTTACTACGAAAAAATGAGTAATTAAATTACAGTTACTTATGAAATTTTTAACGATTACAAAGGGGATTACATTTGAATATTTACACACATCCACATACAGATTTAACTGATTTCTTTCCCATATTGCACTGACTATTCTGAGACATGCCGTCTTAATAATTTCCGGGATGCGGAAACACAGTCTGGTTTGTAGAATCCAGTCATAAAAACAAAATGCCTAACGCGGACGGAATATGCCACACTTTGGATGACTAAATCAAAAGTAGGTCAGTACACTTGAATCAAAACATGACATGAACTAGTGTCTGTGAATATAAAGCCCCAAAAATGCACTATATGACCTGCACATTCTGCGTGTCTGTGGAAATCAGGCGCGGACTGGACACCGGGAGAACCGGGACAATTCCCGGTGGCCTGACAGCTGATTTTGCCCCACTATTTAATATCATTGTTGTATACTAAAGCGATCATTTGCGAATTCGCCATTTGATAATTAAATCTTTAAGTCATGAAGTGTTAGTCATGACTCGCGCGCTCTCCGTGCCTCCGCCAAACGGTTTGGATCAGACTCAGAGTAATCAATGCGAGAGAGAGAGAGAGAGAGAGAGAGAGAGAGAGAGAGAGAGAGAGAGAGAGAGAGAGAGAGAGAGAGAGAGAGAGAGAGAGAGAGAGAGAAAGAGTGGACTGTGGAAGCGCACAGCTGGAGCAGAGAAGCAGAACTACTGTTCAGGGTTTCAGGTCAGTTTCATCTGTAAAGATGCTTTTTTGTCTTTGTTTTTTTATTTAATTAATCAAGCAGCAGCACGTTGCTCATCAGTCATCACTCAAAATACTATATAAAGGACATAATTATTATCTGTTGTACAGTAGTAATTTAGCTGAAAAAAATTCCGATTTTTTTTTATAGGTTTAGGGGGAGCCACGACAGACAACAACACAACCCTTACGAAAATTAACATTTTAATATTTAACTATAAATCCAGAGAAAATGGTTACTATTGTTTAACTGTGGTAACCAAAAATGTAAAATTATTTTACAAATGTATTTATTTAAAAATAAATACAAATCCATTTGCAAAAAACAAAAACAAAACAAGGTTATTTTACTTTTATATAGGCTAATAAAAGCATGGTTAATTTTTGTAAGGGAAAAACATGACTCGTGTACAGTATTAGGGTTTTTCTATAAAGATATTGTAGTATTGTATTGTATTGTAAAGTATAGTTTTGTTCAATCTTGAGAATTAAAGTCATGAGAGAGATGGATAACAGGGCAAAATAAAGAGACTGAAGAGAAAAATAGAAGTGAAGGTGCAGTTCAGAAGAGAAGTTTAAATTATTTTGCATGTCCCCAAATTAAAGATTTAAACCTTTTTTTTATGTTAGGTCCATACAAAAAAATAGTTTTGTCCATGAATTTGTTTGTATGAGTTTGAATTTTCCCGTCTGAATTTTTTTCCCAGTCCGCCCCTCCTGTAAATTAATGCCAAAGACATGGTTTCATTTACTACACATAGGCCTACTGAAGCTCGCAGTGTTTTCAACCTCTGCCGCCTCAATATAGGAGTACACGAGCACATAAACATAATTTCTAGAACTGCTCTGTGTCACTTCATGTGCATTTTACTTATTTTGAGAAAACTATCATCATATACAAAGAGACAGCAGTTTAAAAAAAAACACCAATGTTTAGGAGTTTATTACACCGAATACGTCACATGCTTATTAGATAAATGTATTTAATTTGATGTATATGCTTTCATTTATTATTCTTTAATTTTCACAAATTTAGAAAAGTAATCAAAAAGTACTCAAAAGTAATTAGTTACATTACTTTAATAAAGTAATTGAAAAAGTTACACTACTATTACATTTTAAACAGGGTAACTTGTAATCTGTAACCTATTACATTTCTAAAGTAACCTTCCCAACACTGACTATCAACTTATACATTCACAGCATTTGAATGCTTTTTTATTCCTCCAAAAGAATTTTATCAGACAAAGTTGATTAATGGAGTTTGTGTGAAGCCTCTCAAAACACCTGGAGCTCAAGAAACATCGTTAAAGTAATATGTCGTGTAAAGTTCAAATAGGTTTTTGTGGCATGAAAACAGGCCTCTTCTGCTATTTTACAAATACTGTAATCTAAGAAATGTCTGTAAGATACAGCTTCAGTGTAATTATCTGCCTGTTGTTTGTAGTGTAGATAACTAGATGTTGTTTATTTACTTGAAATAAGTAGCTTAACATGCTAGTTTCAGAGAAAGGGCTCCAAAAATAGAAAAATCATCACAGAGACAGTCGCAGAGAGAGAGATCAGTCATCAGCCACAAAACCAGATGAAGACGAGCACCAGCTTTCAGAGAGACGTAGAGTTACTCTCAGTCAGGTGTAAACTATC